>NW_020524109.1:0-29271 GCF_003368295.1 Carassius auratus | reverse complement strand
TTGGAGTTCAGTCTCAAACCCAGCTCCCCCATATGTGCGAGAATGACATCTCGATGCTGAGCCGCTACCTGCTCTGACTGAGCTAAAATCAACCAATCGTCGATATAGTTGAGAATGCGGATGCCCTGCATGCACAGGGGACCAGAGCTGTGTCTACACAATTTTGTGAACGTGCGGGGTGAGAGTGCAAGGCCGAAAGGAAGTACTAGATATTGGTAAGCTTCGCCCCCGAAAAGCAAACCTCAGAAACTTCCTGTGTTGTGGAAGGATGGATATGTGGAAGTATTCATCTTTGAGATCTATTGTGACAAACCAGTATTGGACCTGATATGAGCTACAACATGCTTGATTGTGAGCATTTTGAACTTCAATCTCATAACTGAGCGATTTAAGACCCTCAAGTCTATAATCGGACGAAACCCCCCATCCTTCTTTAGAACTATGAAATACCGGCTGTAAAATCCGGACTCCCTGTCTTGAGGAGGGACCACCTCGATGGCCTCCTTCTCTAATAGGGTTTTCACCTCCTGTTCCATAACCAGACCCTGCCTGGGGCCGACTATCGTCGGAATGACCCCGTTGAATATTGGCGGTGCAGAGCCAAACTGAATACGGTAGCCTTTTTCTACTGTGTGCAGGACCCATTGAGATACATTTGGCAGTAGTTTCCACGCTGCTAAATAATCTACTTAGGGAATCAGTCTCTCGAGACTGACTTCTGGTGTAAGAGGCCCCCACAGGGGCGGCGAGCGTCTCAGCCCCGCTACGCGCACGGGCGGAAGATACTGAGAACGATGCTCGCTGGGACTGCTGCGCCCTGGAACACTGGCAGGGTTTGCAGATCGGCCCCCAGAGGGCGTTGAGGTGAGACGGGCACCGTGTACTGTGGTGTGTACCACTCTACCCCAGCAGAGGCTGCCCTCTGAAACCCTGGGCTTCTGGCGTCAGGGCTTCTTGGCCGAGGACTTCTTAGCTTCTAGGACTGCCCTAAGATCTTGTTTAGGCTTAGAAGACCTCGGCCGAGAGTGTTTTTTGGCCTCGCGATACGGGCATCAACAAACAAATAACATTCACACACAAAGCGCTTGCTGAGAGATGCGAAGCTGACGCCAGCTGTGTAGCACGTGCTTTTAAGCTCCTGGTAGCTCACGTCACCCCGCTGTGACGTCACGCTCTTCCGTTGGACTGATTACAACACGATATTCAGAGTCGATCACGCTAAGACGCGTTCCCAAAGCGTTGTTTGATGCAGCTCGAGTTCCTGAAGAGAACTGGATGGGACTTAACATTAACTATATAAATTAATGCCACAGTGCATTTCTTGTTAATCTTTGATATCTTTGTCTCACACAGAAATGCTTTTCTTAATTGCTGTGGTTGCAAGTGGTGGAGGAATTGTAGTGACTGGACTCGTGGGCATTTGTTTGTACAGATGCACACGTAAGTGTAAAAAATGGACGTCTTCCTTATGGCTTATAGTTTTAACACTCTGATTGTACAGATAAATGTTCAGCTTGAAAGTTTTGATGTTTCTTTCATCACAGGAAAGTCAAAGGCAGAGAGGTAAAGATGTTTCTGAGTATATTTTGAGTGCATACTATTTATGAAATCATTAATGGAATAGTTCACTGAAAAAGAAAATTTGCTGAAAATTTACTTCATCATTCCATCCCTTTTATTACCAATGGATCCTCTGCAGTGAATGGGTGCCATCAGAATGAGAGTCCATCAATTAAAGTTTACAATCGTGATAATATCATTGCTGTCTATGGAGGGTCAGAGAGCTCTCAGATTTCATAAAAAATATTCCTAATTTGTGCTCTGAAGATGAACAGGTCTTATGGGTTTGGAATGATATGAGGGTGAGTAATTAAAGGGTTGGTTCACCCAAAAATTATGTCATTAATAACTCACTCCATGTCTCGAGAACGAGCCATTATCTAGCTCGGCTCGGTGTTCATCTTCAGTTCTCTCTTCACAGCAGCTCAGTCAGTGTACTGTTTGAGTACATGAACTACTCCGGGATATTGGTTTGTTTGACCAGAGGAGTGTCAGCCACGTTATAAAAGTTAACAGCTTAAGTCATTTGTGGATTAATGCGTATTGGAGACCCGGACCATTTAAACGTTTTGGTTCGATTTGGTGAACTGGTTCAAAAAGATCCAGTACATCGAATGATTTGTTCGCAAACCGAACCGGATATGACAAACTGCTTTGTTTTGAAATCTCTCATAACTAAATCTTCTAAATCATCTCTAAATCTTGAATGGGCTGTGTGAAAAATTGTCAGCATTGTTTTGGGCGTGAACTACTCCTTTAAAATGAAATGTAAAAAAAAAAAAAAAAAAAAAGAGAAACTATGCATAAATTCTACTTGTGAAATCTACTAGATTTGGATGGAATTCGTCAGCAAACAACTGGGTACGTTTTAAACCACCCCCCCCCTTTAAGCCATTTCTTACTCAAAACATAAATTCATGCCAAGGTTTGCTGAAATGTCAGTCTTCATTGTAGGACATTCTTTAGCAACAGCCAGTTCATACACAGTAAGTATTCAAATTTTACATTTGTTAGAGCAGGTAATTGTATCATTTTATATTTTCCGCTGTAATATATCACTCTTTGTTATTTAGACTGGAGAGGAAGACGCAGGGATTTATTCAACCATCGACTCCTTGAAACCCCCTCACGACCACCAGGTATATTTGATAAAAACTATCTTCATCTTAGTATGAACTTCCACATGGTCATTATTTGATATCTGATGTGTCATGTTATGCAGGAAACAGTGAAGAGTCAATGCCAAAAGGTGAGTAAGGAGTTGGTTACACATTGCACAATATTTTATGTTCATTTCAAGATTAAACTTTCCTCTAGATTGAACTGAATCAATTGTACGCCTCCATCCTCAAAAACGGCCGTCTCAAGTGACAACAGCAGAGTTTACATTCACCTGACGGTCTGCTGAAAGAATAAGACTCTGCCTGCTACTGTTTAATGCAGGCTAAAGATGATCAATCTTCATTTTAAACAGATTTATTTCTCCATGGCAAATGCCTTTTATTGTACAGTAAATGTTATTGTAACTTCTGCTTCTTAATTTCAGTATCTTAACCTTTCGAAACGGTAACATAATCATCCGTCTGATTTCGGTTTACTTGTATTTTTGCAGTTTCACGT
Source organism: Carassius auratus (assembly GCF_003368295.1). NCBI lineage: Eukaryota > Metazoa > Chordata > Actinopteri > Cypriniformes > Cyprinidae > Carassius > Carassius auratus. Next base: position 26,091 of record NW_020524109.1, on the reverse strand, counting down.
GTATAGTATAATCACATCGAAAAGCACACAGGATTAATATGCATATCATTAAGTAATAACAATTTCATAATAATTTGTACACAGTGTTATTGTGAATAGCAGTTTTATTGATGAACATAGGCTCACTCATATTTTGTCCTGTTGCTTTATGTGAATATTTTACCTGATATTTTACCTCTTTTTTCTCTCTCTTCTCGTACCTTTTGCAATTTTTCTATCTTCGTATTTCTCTACATATTTTCATATTCTTTTTGCTCTTAATATTTAAAAATGTTAATTGTTTTGTATTCGTGATCAAATAAATGCAACCTTAGTGAGCATGAGAGACTTCTTCCAAAACATTAAAACATGTTTCCAAGCCCAATCTTCTGAATGGTGGTGTTCTGTAAGAAATTATTTAATTTAATTTATATTTTATTTTAATATCTTATATTACCTTTTTTATATCACAATTTTAAAGTATAAAATAGACTAAAACCAGCAGACTTAAATCAGAGTTTAAATAGTTAAAGTTATTAAGCAGCAGTTGTTGTTGTTGTTTTTTCTGCAGCCCCATCTCTGCTCAACCACAATGGTGTCTTGGGGTTTAAACACTTTAGACAAACACAAACAACTGTTATAAAATTGATAAATTGGCTTTGATATGAATATTCTATTCTGAACTTCCTTTTAGCATCAGAAAAATTAAATGTCCCAATCATTATACTTGTCATATGTTTAATTGCATAGAGACATATCGTGCCATTTGTTTTATAGGTTTCCTTTCATTGCTTCAAAATAATGATTGTAAATCATTCAACAGTTACAACATATGCAGAACTGTATGTGCCAAATCAAACAATGTTCATTTATAAAAAAAAAACAAAAAAAAATCTTGATTTATTTGTGTTTTTAATTATTAGGGCCCGAGCACTGCAGTGTGAGGACCCTATTGGAATTGCTCCGTTTCTTCTTCTTTTCTTCTTCTTCTTCTTCTCTGTAATGAAGCACATTTTTGAGGCCTAAACATGCTCCAAAACTCACAAAACTTTGCACACGCATCAGGACTGGCGAAAATTACATCTGATATAGGTTTCAGAAGTGGGTTTGGCAAAATGGCTCGATAGCGCCACCTGTTAAATTTCAACAGAGTGCGCCTCGAGATAGGTGTTAGGTGTTCTGTCCTGAACAAACAGCCATGACCAAATTCAGTTATAGTCATAGCGCCACCTGCTGTAACAGGAAGTGACAAGGTTAACACTGTAATGGACTCCTAGGAACAAATTAAAAAGTGTCAATAAGTGTTAAAGCATGCTAATAATGTAGTGAAAAAGAAAGTTGCTGTAACTAAGTCAAGCAATGTTCGATCTTCCCCAAACTGCACACGTGTGATAGGTGTTCTGCTCTGAACAAACACCATGACCAAATTCAGTAATAGTCATAGCGCCACCTGCTGGTAACAGGAAGTGACAAGTTAACAATCTTATGGACTCCTAGGAACAAATTAAAAAGTGTCAACAAAAGTGTTAAATAGGCTGGCAACATGCTAGAAACATAATAAATCATGCTAGCAACACTTAGCTAAGTGTTGAAGCATTCTACTAAGGCAGTGAAAAAGGAATTTGCAGTAACTAAGGCAAGCAATGTCCGATCTTCCCCAAACTTCACACATGTGATAGGTGTTCTGTCCTGAACAAACAACCATGACCAAATTCAGTTATAGTCATAGCGCCACCTGCTGGTAACAGGAAGTGATATGGTTAACACTATTACAGACTTCTAGGAACATTATTAAAAAGTGTAAACAAGTGTTAAATAGTGCTGGCAACAGGAATGACTTATTTCATACTAACTTTAACATGAGATGTCTGATCTGCCTGAAACTTTGCATGTTTGGTAAGAGTCCTGGCCTAAAGACATTTACATGGCGATATTCAGATATAATCAAAATGCCACCTGTTGACAGCAGGAAATGTGGCAAAAATATTTACTATTTTATAAGCATATGGCCCAACGTTCACGGTTCCTCCTATGGGAACCGGGTGGTGTTGAGCCGGTGTGAGGGCCTGTTTCATGCTGCTTGCAGCTTTAATTTAAATTGAATTTAGAATTTTTTGTGACATACCAGGATCAGGTGATGGTGTTATACTTGTTTTCTTACTCTTGGAGATATCCACAATTGAAAAAGATACAATCCATTGAACTGTCTGGAAAAACCCAATGTGGTTTTCAATCTTGGGAATATAAATTTTTTAGATAATTTGACGTCAGTTTGAAATAAAGTAGTGAGCGCAGTTACTCTCCAAACATCCAGACAACCATATAGTGAAAGCTCAACCTAACAGGTCTGTACTGCCTGTAATATTCACTTCCACATTAAAATGTTAATTAATTCAAGTTTGTACAATGTTTATTTTTTATTTTTTAATGTATAAGTTTTTCACCCCTGTGTAAATTCAGTCATCACCAACAAAAGTAACCTTATCTAAGGTTATTCTAATTTAGATAGCTCTAGAAGAGCTTCATAACCTGTGGTCATAAAACCCACAGTCTATGCTACAGACAGAGATGCTGTTTTCACTGAGACGAACCTACGCCATGATCACAAAAGTGCTCGATCACAAGCTGTGTAGAGTGCTGGCTTTGTAAGCCGGTGGTGGTTTGAAGTTCTTAAATGTCATCTTGAGTGTGCTATGAAAACATGGCGAAAAGTGAATGTGCTATAACCCAAATATACATTCACAAAGCATAAAATTGGTCTGCTTCAGTTTAGCAGAAAATCTCCACAACTAAATAGTTAATAAAAACCTTGTTTGTCTATTTGTTATTAGTCCATTCAGACATTTTTTTTTATTTTTTTTATTTGTGTTTTAATTATTGTAATGGTTTACTGTCTCTTATACTGGATTTTCCAGTCATCTTGGGTTGTCTTATTAATATGTGTGGTATTTCTCTAAACAGAGGTTCCTTCCATGCTATGTAGTTATTATGCCCCGCCTAATTAAAAAACTAGGTTCGTCTTGGGAAGGAACTAAAGAACACACACACACACACAGCACACACTCACACACAATCCATCGACTTCAACTTAAAAACTTAAGGTCAGTTTGCTGCTGTTTAAAAAAAAATAAAAAATTAAGTATCATGAAACTAGTCGTAGCTATTACAACATAAATTAGATCAAACTGACATAAAAAAAAATTGTTATATGTTGTATCAAATCAATTCGATATAGAATTTAAAGTAATGGACAAGATGACAGACTTATTGATCCTACATACATATATATATATCCTATGGCGAAACACCTTGTCTTGACCCATGTCTGAAGCATACATTGAAAAAACACCAATGAGTTGGCCGGTGACAGCCTCTGACATCACTACCAGTCCAGTCCTACTAAGGATCCAGTTGTACTGTTGTATTGGTAGTTTTTTGTTTGTTTGTTTCTTCTTCTTTTTTTTTTTTGAGAAATGCTTCATTAATATGGTATGCTTGTTTGCACTTTGTCTGCTGAATGCATTTTATTTTTTACATGTGAATAAACATGTTGGCCTCTTCTTATTTTGTGCAATTTTTTTTTTCAAATGTGCATTGAAAAAAAAAAAAAGAAATAGAAGTTTTAATTAAAATTTTTTTTAGTAAATTTCACAAGTAATTACAAATTACCTACAATTAACGCATTAAAATGTGATTATTTTAAAGCTGAAAGACTAAAACAATATTTTCTTGTTCAATGCACTTTTTTACTTTATTTTCAACCTTGAAAAACTATTTTATTGTTTCATACAGACAGAATTTTAAAATAATCTTCTCTGAAAATGATTAAATAAAAATAAACGATATATATATATCGCGCCCTCTGCTGTCTAAAATAGGAACTTACAAAGATGCATGTTACAATGTAGCCCACCTTCTCTCTTCTCACCACGTCCACTATTATCTTGATCCTTTACAATCTGATTAAAGTATGGTGTCCCATACTTGGAATTTGTGCTCTGCATTTAACCCATCTTAGTGCACACACACAGCACTGAGTATGGAACACACACACCAGGAGCAGTGGCCAGTCGATGCTGCAGCGCCGGGAATCATCAGGAGGTTTGGTGCTTTGCTCAATTCACTCCCCTCACCTACAATCCCTGGTGCACCTCAGACATGAACCCGTGAACTTTGGATTACAATGGTACCAATGGAATTACACAACATTTGACATATTAAATCTTAAAACCTTTAGAACGTTTTTTAGTATATTTTAAAATTAGCTATTTAGTAGGTCCTTAGGTTATTATTATTTTTTTTTTTAAATCGTTACCTATGTCAATGACAGAAAACAGAGCTGTTGAAACAGTTAAAAGCTAGTAAAGAAGGGGTAGGCAGAGAGGCAAACATTAGCAAGCTAGATGTATAAGCACAACAATCCACCTCCCTGCAAATCCCTCTCCAAAGCAACATGTCCTCCTGTACTCAGGCACACCAGCTTTTAAACAGAAGATCTCTTGTTTTTGCAGCTCCAGCTCTACCACAGTTGTGCCCTGTGGCTTTGAAAGACCTCAACCCTTCAGACAAATAACTACAAAAAAAAAAAAAAAACTATTGAGAGAAAATAAGATTTAAATATGAAAATTATATTCAGAACTACCCTTAGCATAAGAAGAAGAAAAAAAATTTTTGGTTCTCCTTTAGTCTACTTGGTCTGATACCCTTGAAGTAACTGATCATTACATTATATTGTGTTTAATGTTACTCAGATATATCGTGCCCTTTGGTTTATAGGTTTCCTTTCATTGCTTTCTACTTCCTCATGTATGTTCTGATGTGGTGTGTGTGTCTGCGTCAGTTCATCACTCTCTCATGCGACGCTGAAATGGTGCTGCTCATACCCCTCATCTTTACACTCTTCCTGGAGGTAAAATCTCAAGGTAAGTCACAATTTCAATAAAAAAATAAATAAATAAACTTTTTATTTTTAAATAAACTTTTTCATATTAAGTGTCTGTTCTCCTCTGTTTAGAATATACACATTTTTATATTTAATATTTACACCATTATCTGTCAGAAGTGCTTATTTTAGGTACTGTACTACCAACATTTACAAAATAGTCCAATGCATATCTAAAGCCTAAATAACAACAGCAAAACATCTAACAATTACAGACATAACTTGTACAGCTATACTTGCCATATCAAGCAATTTGTGGACGGGGGACGTGATGGTGAAAAAAAAAAATGAGATGGGAAGAAATCTATATTTCAGTGCTTATGCATTTACATTATTTTAAAACTTATACATGTGTATTTGTGTTACAGTATGTCTAAATAGTCTATGCTGTATGCTCCTCAGCAGGGGGGGTAGATTACTTTTTTGGGCAGGTGTCTTCGTAAATATAGATTTAAACTCAAAGAGACAGGATAGTCTGTGCATGACCTGATGTTTTTTTCGGACCGAGAAGGCGAAATGAACATCACAGTGTGTGTGTGTGTGTGTGTGTGTGTGTGTGTGTTTCATTCATACTCGAGGCCGGAGGGTGCTCTCGTGCTGAAAGTCATCCAGCAGGTGATAAATAAAGTATATGAACAATGCAGTGCTAATTGACAGCATTTTTTACAGTATAGAAACTATTCTGCCTTATTATGTGATAAAAAAGTGTTTGTAGTATATAAACAAATCATTATTATTTGTTATTGTCCAGCAGTTATAGATTTCTGAGCCAATTAACAGCTAGAAATTAGAGAAAATTTTAAGTTGCCTATAGTATCCACTACCAGTCAAAAGTCAAAAGAAAACAGCTGAGTAGAATTTTATCAGGTTTCTTTGATGAATAGACAGTTCAGAAGAGCATTTATCTGAAATAGAAATATTTTTTAAAATTTTGTCTTTATCATATGTCTTTTGATCAATGTAAAGAATCCTTGCTTAATAAAAGTATTAATTTCTCTAATTTATTTAAAAACTAAAAAACTAAAAACTAAAAACAATATATACACACACACACACACACTATTAAGCTATTGAATGGTATTGTGTCTAATGTTGCAAAAGCTTAATTTCACATAAATGCTGATCTTTGGATCCTTCTATTCATCAAAGAATGCTGAAAAAAATTACTTGTGTGTTTTAAATAAAACGGCCCTGCTCCTCAGTTATTTTAGTTCTTGAAAACACAAAAGCGAAAGCCAATGTTATTCTTAGGTGGATGCCTTTCTCTGTGGGTAGCAGTTTTCTTGTAGTTGCATGCACACATTTGATGCATTTCTTCAGAAATAACTTGTAAAAGGTGATATGTCACAACACCAAAGAGTTTTTAGGTTTCCTCTGAGCCTCTGCCTTGTTCTTATCAACCAGTGGTTATCAGCCTTTGACTTGAAGACCACCCATTGTGCAACACAATATTCAAGGCCCCTGTTATTGGCTATTTTCTCTGGTGTTTCAGTTTTATTCATGATAATGTTGCTTGTTTTTAACAAGTTTAACAGAAATAATTACATATGTTTCATTTTGTAATGAGATTCAAGATTCTGTTTTGTTTTGTATGTTATTAATCATTAACACTTCTTGATTCTATTGTATTTTTAGTATATGAATTTAGTTTTTTCAATTGTTAAATAATTTTAAGTCATCTTTTGGCTTTTTTGGAAGTTTGCGGAGGGCCCCAGTTGGCCCCTGGTTGAAAACCACTTCTCTATTATGGTTAAAGCAAGTTACTTTTGTTCACGCTAGTTCAGGGATGTCAATGGTTAACTTGTTTTGAAATATGAGCCTTTACACTGTAAAATTTGACTGTTTTTTTTCTGAACAAGGAATTGTCTTTGTGTTCAGCAGCTTGTATTTAAAACGTATTGTTATCTGAAGATTGACTGTTTTTCTTCTACAGGAAACTCTGATCAGTTTTTGCTGACAGTATCTCCAGCATCAGTTCAGAAAGACTCGAGCACTGTGCAGCTGAGACATGAAGAACGTGACGCTCAGTCTGATTTTACTAAGAGTAAGGGCTAATTTCTGTACTGTGAAGTATTACGGTAAAATTTCACTGTTTAGCACGGAGGATCATTTAAATCCTTTATTAAGTATGATCAGAATCTAATGGTCTACTATCACATGACTGTGTGTGTTTGCAGATGAGCGGCCAGATATTAAAGTCTTCCATGATTCTGAAAAAAGTGAATTTAGAATAGTTTGTGACATACCAGGATCAGATGATGGTGGTTATACTTGTTATCTTTCTCTTGGAGATGAATATCTGCAATATATAAAGATATCATCTAATAAACTGTCTGGAAAAACACAGTGTCCTTTTACAGTCTTGGAAAATGAATTTTCAAATAAACTGAAGTTAGTCGAGAATAAAGTAGTGAGCTGCAGTTATTCTCCAAAAAATGCATCATCCAAAGGATCATATAGTGAGAAGTTCAACCTAACAGGTTTGTAATGTTACTTTTAGCTTCACATTTTCAGTTTGCACAATGTTTTCAATGGAGATTTCTACCTCTATAGCTTTTTTTCCTGTGAAAAATCAGTCACCACCAACAATAAAGGGAACATTATGTAAGTTTATCTAATTTTTTATTATCCATTTTTGTGATGATTATTTTGTAAAATGGTAACAGTTTCTGTGCAGATTCAACATCGACTGTGTCTATAAATGCTACAGCAACAGAACCAAAAAGTGAGTGAAATAAATGTGACAATGTAACAATACTGATGATTTCAAACAACTTTGAATAGTAAGTTCCTAATATTTTAGCAACTCTGTCTACAGAATCCAGTACTTGTTATGAGACAACAATAAACCCTACAACTGGTGAGCACCTTTTTTAATATTAAGATTTAATTTAATGATCATGAGTTTTACAATAACGCCGATATCTTTATCATTTCATTATGATAAAACCATTCTCAAGATAAAATCCAGCTCTTGGAGTTCTGATTAGATGTTTTTCCCTGCACTCATAAGGATCTGAAACACTAGAGAGTTTCATTCGCTATTTGCCCTCAGAATTGAGGAACAGTTTTTAGATTCAGCCCCAGTCCTAATGACATTAAAGACTTCGCTGCATAAAATAGCACTTAAAAAGAATCTATAAATAAATAAGGTTAAATAATATTCTGGTTTAGAATAAGTAAACACAGTTCAAGAGTTAAAACATATGAATATTAAATACATTTGAGGATGTCAACTTTAAGGAAGTAGATCATTAATTGGTCTTTCTGAGGTGAAGTTTTAGATATGAATCATATTGTTCTCAAAACTACGAAATATCACACAATCGGTTTATTATTAAAGTTAGAGAGAAATATGCATGACTATTCATAAAAATATAATTACTTGGAAATGCTTAATGTCAAGAAGTATCTGAAATAAATCAGTGAGAAAATAAGAAATGTTTGTATTTAATACAGTAATTTTAAGATGTACTGAATTGCTACATTGTAGAAACTACTCATCCTTCACAACCTCTCAATGTCACATGGAACACAACAGGGGGTGAGTAACAGTAAAGGTGGATGCTGGAGCAGATGCTGTTGTTAAAGGTACACTGCATGTATTTATTTATTTTTGCTCAAAATGTACAAATCTGATGTAATGAGTACATCATGAATCAATCTTCCAAAACATGTTTGATCTTATCCTGAATTACTATGGTACACCTATAATAAGTGTTTATGTTAGGACTATTTTATGCTGCATGAAGCCCAATACCTGCATGACTTGTAATATACTGTACATAAACAGATTGAAGTAGCTCCAGCTATACAATGTTCTTCTGCAGGATACATGCAGTAACGTAGTGTACCTAAAGGAATAGTTCACCTAAAAATTAAACTTGCTGAAAATGTACTCACACTCAGGCCATCCAAAATGTAGATGAGTTTGTTACATTATCAAAGAGATTTGGAGAAATTTAGCATTTCATTACTTGCTCACAGACAAATCCTCTGCAGTGAATGGGTGCCGTCAAAAAGGTGATAAAAACATCACTATAATACACATGACTCCAGTCCATCAATTAATGTCTCATGAAGTGAAAAGCTAACGGCACCCATTCACATGGCAGAGGATCCATTGGTGAGCAAGTTATGTAATGCTAATTTTAGCTAATTTGTTTCAATAAAGAAACATATTAATCTATATTACATGGTCTGAGGGTGAGTACATTTTCAGCATATTTTTATTTTGGGGTGAACTATTTCTTTAAGAGGTGTGTCTATTCATCCATTTCTACTTTTTAGTTCTCAAAGTTTCAACTCCTGGTGAAAATGCTGTCCATGAAACACCAAGAACAAGTACGTATTAATGATCAGTATAAATCAGTTAATCACTGCAACTGAAAACTTTGCAAATGATGATCAGTCTATTTGATTTCTTGGTGACACAAAGAAGCATGGCTCATCCTGACCATTGCAGCCACAAGCGGAGGGATTTTCCTGACCGGACTCGTGGGCATCTGTCTGTGCTGCATCAGTATGTTACCTACACATCTGTATTTACAGTAGACTGCTTTTTCTAATATCCAGTTTGCAGAACAACACATTAATGCACTGATATGATTGATTTTACTAGGACTGCAACAAAGAAAAAAGAGGTAAGACTTTTCTAGTGCACATGCTGTTAGTGTTAAAACCACGTTTATTGTATTATATATATATATATATATATAATTTTTATTTCTTATTATTTTAAGCCCGGTGAATACTTCTGTAGCAGCCATTCCCCAGACCTCAGGTAAATCATAATTATGTATGTATTAATAATGTAATGCATATTATGAGCAGGTTATGTCCATAAGTTTAATTACAAACCCGATTCCAAAGAAATTGGGACACTGTAGAAATTGTGAATAAAAACAGAATGCAATGATGTGGAAGTTAAAAATTTCGATATTTTATTCAGAATACAACATAGATGACATATCAAATGTTTAAACTGAGAAAATGTATCATTTTAAGGGAAAAAATACATTGATTTTAAATTTCATGGCATCAACATATCTAAAAAAATGTTGGGCCATGTTTACCACTGTGTGGCATCCCCTCTTCTTTTTATAACAGTCTGCAAACGTCTGGGGACTGAGGAGACAAGTTGCTCAAGTTTAGGAATAGGAATGTTGTCCCAGTCTTGTCTAATACAGGCTTCTAGTTGCTCAATTGTCTTAGTTCTTCTTTGTCACATCTTCCTCTTTATGATGTGCCAAATGTTTCCTATGGTTGAAAGATCTGGACTGCAGGCTGGTCATTTCAGTACCCGGATCCTTCTTCTACGCAGCCATGATGTTGTAACTGACGCAGTATGTGGTCTGGTATTGTCATGCTGGAAAATACAAGGTCTTCCCTGAAAGAGACGACGTCTGGATGGGAGAATATGTTGTTCTAGAACTTGGATATACATTTCAGCATTGATAGTGCCTTTCCAGATGTGTGAGCTGCCCAAGCCACATGCACTCATGCAACCCCATACCATCAGAGATGCAGACTTCTGAACTGAGTGCTGATAACAACTTGGGTTGTCCTTGTCCTCTTTAGTCCGGATGACATGGAATCCCAGTTTTCCAAAAAGAACTTCAACTTTTGATTCGTCTGACCACAGAACAGTTTTCCACTTTGCCACAGTCCATTTTAAATGAGCCTTGGCCCAGAGAAAACTACTGCGCTTTTGGATATGGCTTCATTTTTTACCTATAGAGTTTTATCTGGCAACATTGAATGGCACGGTGGATTGTGTTCACCGACAATGTTTTCTGGAAGTATTCCTGAGCCCATGTTGTGATTTCCATTACAGTAGCATTCCTGTATGTGATGCAGTGCTGTCTAAGGGCCAGAAGATCACGGGCATCCAGTATGGTTTTCCATCCTTGACCCTTACACACAGAGATTGTTCTAGATTCTCTGAAACTTTGCATGATTTTATGCATTGTAGATGATGATAACTTTAAACTCTTTGCAATTTTTTTCTGAGAAACTCCTTTCTGATATTGCTCCACTATTTCTTTGCCGCAGCATTGGTTGATTTGGTGATCGTCTGCCCATCTTGACTTCTGAGAGTCACTGCCACTCTAAGAGGCTCTTTTTCCACCCAATCATGTTCCCAATCGTCATAATAAGTTGCAAATTTGTCCTCTAGCTGTTCCTTATATGTACATTTAACTTTTCCGGCCTCTTATTACCTGTCCCCACTTTTTGGATATTTTCAGTGGTTTCTGTATATTTGTGATCAGTATTTAGGACACACTACTGCACATGCAAACCCAGCCTCTCACTTCTCCCTTAAACTTTTTTGGAATGTGTAGCTCTCATGAAATCCAAACTGAGACAATATTTGGCATAACATTTCAAAATGTCTCACTTTCAAAATGTTGTATTTTATCTATATTCTATTGTGAATAAAATGTAAGTTTATGAGATTTGTTAATTATTACATTCCTTTTTTGGAATCGGGTTTGTAGAAAAAAAATATTGTGATAAAATATAATAAAATATCATTAAAATGTATTTTTAAAGTATCAGATGATTCTGATGCCAATGAGGAACATTCTGAAGAAAATGGGGTGAGTGTAAAGATCTGTGACAGAGACCTTCCAATGCATACAACTACCACCTTATTTATTTATTTATTTAATTCTCTTTTATTTTTTTCACATATTGTATATTTATCTACTTTCTTTCCTCTACAGATGAAACTGTACCACGTGTACTGCACTATTCCTGATGTCGCTGCAAACTCTCATGTGTTATACAGTCTGGCACAAATGCCAAACCGTCCTCTGCCAGTTTAAGTTTTCTATCATTATATTATAATAATTGAATTAACATTAAAAGAGAATTTGGATGTTTCGCTTTCAATCAAACTATTTGTTTTTTCTAATAATCAGAAAAAAAGCAATGCCAGAAAATATCAGATATTATTGGTCTAATGGCTTTTAACTTGATCACTGCTGTGCAATACGCACACACACAAAAACAAACGAACAAAAAAACTAAAACACTTGTTTTGTGAGATTTCCATTGGTTTCACTGTATATTTGTGGTCAGTATTTAGGACAGACTACTGCACATGCAAACCCAGCCTCTCACTTCTCCTTTAAACCAAGAGTATCTCAGTCCAGTGAGAATCTGATTCAAATCTAACATTTTAGCCCCATGGTTTTAGTCATTTTACATCCTTGTATTTGTGCACTGTTGCTTCTTGTCAAACCAAAGATCATCAAACATTATATAATTACTCAAACATTACAAAGAAGCCAAAAAAGGGCTATTAAAAAAAAACAAAAAAAAAAAAACATAGTTTTTACAAAAGCTTTAACATTTTATACCACATTATTTAAAGACCTAGAAAAAAACTAAATAACTAAGATATAGTATTACATATTCACCCTATGTATCACTCCGCTTCATATTTATATTTATATATTTATAAATATTCAGCTCTGTAAAATGGTTCAGTCTTACTGTAAGTGATCTCTGCTGTTTAATATATTTTGTGAAGTTTTACCATGAAATAAGATAGACCCCTTTTTCTGCTTACTTTCAAATTTCAATAAACTGTTAGTGTACATCTTTCTTTAACCATTATACATAAGGCCTATAATGGCATTTTTAACTTACTATACAGTAACAGCACGGTTGAGTTAACCAGTTAACTATGCAATCTGATTTATAACTCTGACTTAAAACTAATGGAAACTAACTGGACAATTAGCGCTGTTTTAAAGCAGCTGAGTTACTAACTTGTTTGCTGTGTGTAGTGTGGACTAGACACTGTTTTATTCTGCAGAGTGCAGACCCACAGCTTGTAAGAATAAAAAGTAAGAATAAAAAGCTAAATGTTGCATGAATTAAAAGCAGAATGCATGACCATTCCACAACATTCCCACTGTGATTATTATTTAGTGTATGTATAATAAAAATAACATAACTGAAATACTGGCACTGACACTGTACAAAAAGGTGACACTTGTAAGAGTAAAAAAATAAGATGAATTTACAATTAAATAAAAATAATACATTTTAAAACTCCATATATAATGGAATTGATCTAAATGTGAACCGATTATGTTGTTGCTGTATTTCCAAACTAGCAGTTGATTTAAAATTCTGATAGCTAGGCCTGGAAATGAGATCATGTATAAATAGTTTAAATTCACCTTGTGATGTTGTCGAAATCTCATTTCAGTTCCAACAGCGACCTCTACTGTTGAAGCTTTGACAACTAAAACTTAATTGAGTTCTGTCGAAAAAGGATCTTGTCAGCATATATTGCTGTTAAAGGATTTAGTGGTTAGACATTTATTTTCCTCATTTCTACTCCTGGTACAACTGCTGTTATAGGAAGCTATTGTTACAAATGATCTTAAATGAATCAGTCCATAATAGCTGAAACCACCAGCAGGGGGATTTTCACTGCAGAAATAAATTCTATAGATGGAGAATGGAGGCCAGAAACAATAGTTTTAAGTTAAAAACCTGGAGTGGTGTGTATTATTGTGATGTTTTTATCAGCTGTTTGTTATATATTTCACATGAAGAAACAAACTCATCTACATTTTGGATAGAGGGAGAGTGAATACATTTTCAGGAAATTTTCATTTTTAAATATTTCTTTAAACTTACTGTAATTTAAAGAGGATCTGATCGTTTTTTACTTGTTTATTTGTTTTTAAATAGTTTATGTATTGTATGAAAGTATTTTCCTTTAGTTTCGTTTTCATATTTTACCACTAGAGGGCGCACATGTTTAATCTTACTGATACCTACACCTTCCCTTCAAGACACTGAGCAATAGGATAGTTTAGGGCAGTGATCCTCAAATCTGGCTAGCGAGATCCACTTTCCTGCGAAGTTTAGCTCTAACCCTAATCAAACACGTGAGTTTGCTAATCAGTGTCTTCAGGATCATTAGAAAATCACAGGCAGGTGTGTTTAATTAGAGTCGGAGCTAAACTCTGCAGGAAACTGGATCTCGCGAGCCAGATTTGAGGATCACTGGTTTAGGGCCTGGTTGCATAAAACACCTTAAGTTTTTCCCTTAAGCATATCAGACGGAATCGAGACGGAAACTCGATTATACACCCAAAACTGAAAACTCAGAAAAAATAATTTACTCACCCTTGTGTCAGTTCAAATACATAATACTTGTATTCATTTCCTTAAGGGGGAACCGTGACCTTAAGGGAAAATTACATTTAAGGTGTTTTAAGCAACCGGGCCTAGGTCCTCAAACCAGGATTCAAACTCAAGACGCCCCGCAACGCACAGCACTGTATGTTGGCGAATATAAAGGTTTAAAAGGTAAGATATTTGCAGTAAAATATCCAAAAACCACTTGGCTAGTGTTATATATTTTGTCCAGCTGTTTACTAACAATATCTCTAATGTTTTTAACTACTTGTAAATCATGAGAAAATTCCCATTCTAAACCGTGATATGGGACAGTGCACTCACCTGTCAATGACGTTGGTTACCCTTTGTTACGGGCTTTACTGATGTAGAAACCACATGACAACAGTCTCGTGGACAAATGCGGAAGTAGCTTCGCGACAAACTATTAAGAGATGCCGATCTCGCTCGTGTTTTATTCGACAGGTGAGTTGTTTTGATTCGTATCTTTACAGAAAACGTAAGCTATTATAAAGATCAACAAGATTTGTAGTATGGGGCATAAACGGCAAATGCGGGGCATCACATCTCTAGACCCGCGTGAAGACGCGTCTGATTCATAGCAAAGTCCTTTAAGGCAAGTCATGTCACTCGGCCGCCATCTTGGCAACGCCTAAAATATGATAAAAATCAATGTTACAATTTTGATGGCTTTGCCTCGAAATAAGGTTTAAAACGCATTTTCCCCCACAGGTTATACTTTTGCTATGGATGCGCAAGGGTTACTCAACTGTGCGCATATGTCAGTGGAACCAGACGATAGTTTAAATGTTTCCTGGCTTGTCTGTTAAAAAGCAGATGATTGGCTTTCCAGCGGGAGGGGCGGGACATGTGCATACAAACCGCCATCTTTGCTGTTACAGGTTTTCCTAGTTGTATTGAGGATTGAGGAAGTGACATATCTCTTATAAATTGTCTCTGTCCATAGTCTGATCGCATCTTTGCATTGACTTTGTATGTAATTTACTCGCGCAAATCGTTGAACTCGTGTTAAATCCATGATTTATCTTTCCATCTGATTTATGGCCGTCAGTGGTTGGGTAGAAGACAACACATCCCATCATTCCACATTCCTTCTTGGAGTCATCAAACCACGTGATTGATATTGTTTTGATAGCGTGCCCTCTCGTGGCAGGTCCTACAACCTGTACCTTTAATAAGAGCATTTCTCAAGGTATTAACGAACGGGTCCGCAAACTTCGGCTATGTGTCTTGCGTCATCACCCTGGAACTTGATTACTTTCTATGATTGAACAGGCTTAAAAAAAACAATTAGTTCAGGGATCGAACATCACTATAGTGATTTATATATGTGTCAGAGCCTTTCGACCGTGGAATTGCTGTTCTGTTCTGGTGCAATGATGAGTGGTTTCTTTTTCACATATACTGATATGACATTATAATGTCAATATGCACTGTGGCCTAGGAAATTAGCCAGGTACACGTGTTAGCCAGGTAAAATTACATGTGAACCACTCATCTTGCCAGCTCAGCCAGGAACACACTACGACTGTAAGACTGATTATGAATAAAATTTGATACTTACAAGACCACCCAAACACATCAGGGCCAGCCTACATTCAGTCTGTGTTTACAGTCAGCATTTAAAATCATAAGTGTATTCAGTTCAGTCTTACAGTGTTTAGTTGTTAAGTGTGTCCTTAGCTTAAGGTTGCATATCAGTATTTATGATTTGTTAAACTTCCCAAATCAGATCATTACTACACTACATTACTAACTCTGGATCATATTTCAGTAACAATACAAGCATGTTTTGTTGAAGCATGGATTCATGATTTGTTTCATATGTTAACTAATAGTTATATTCATGTGTAGGGATGTTAGCAACTGATTGCAATGACTATTGTTCTCTGTGTTTCAGGATGTCAAGTCTTTCAAAGGGGACAAAAATATAAAGTTAAGAACAGAGTGTATCTGCTAAATTGAAATGTTTGTCAAATGTCAACACCAAACTCAAAATAAACTAAGAATCTGAATTGTAGAAATATTTTGAAGGAAATAAAAGATGAAATTCTACATGTTTGTGATATTACTGACAAATATCAGATAACTTTTAGATCACAGTTAACACCATGTGTCAGGATTTAGATTTTTGGGCAGCTGTGTTTTTTCTTTTTTGTGTGTCTGTGCTTGTCTGTTTGTGAGTTGGTGTATCCATGTATGGCGTGGCTTTGCACTCAACTCTGTGGCTGATTGCTGAATGTGAATCACCTGCTGTCAATCAACTCATCTTCCTCCAGTATTTAAACTCTGGGTCTTCAATCATTTTCTGCCAGATCTCTCAGTCTGCTGATGTGGTTTTGTGTTAAAGCCTCCCAATGTCTTTGGACCAGTTTTTGGGTGATATGTTTTGTTGGATAATTATGTTTCTCCTGTGCTTTAGCTATACCTCATTCCACCTGCATTCACCCTGCATTCTGCCTCTTGTGCCCGTTCAACAAACTCTTCTCTCTTCTCTGCCAACATATCTCTTGCCTGTTTGGTTTCCAGATCACTTCATCCAACAATCTTCAGCAGCAAAGGAGAGATTAATTGTGCTGCTTGACTCTTGGCAACAAATTAATTTTATTTGCATTATTTTTAGTCTGTGTTCTGACTTTGGGTCCAAAGCTGTGTTTGGCTATGACAGAATGAGTTCAACATAATAATTATGACAGTGGTTTCACAATGATATGGTGAGATCACATTATGAACAAATAGTTGAGTGTGCAGCAACCTCACGTTGTGACCACAGGATGAGCACACATTGAGCGTGCAGTGACCTCACCTTGTGACCACAGTGTGAGCACACATTGAGGGGGCAGTGACCTCACCTTGTGAGCACACATTGAGCGTGCAGTGACCTCACCTTGTGACCACAGTGTGAGCACACATTGAGCGTGCAGTGACCTCATGTTGTGACCACAGTATGAGCACACATTGAGCGTGCAGTGACCTCACCTTGTGACCAACAGTATGAGCACACATTGAGCGTGCAGTGACCTCATGTTGTGACCACAGTATGAGCACACATTGAGCGTGCAGTGACCTCACCTTGTGACCACAGTGTGAGCACACATTGAGCGTGCAGTGACCTCACCTTGTGACCACAGTGTGAGCACACATTGAGTGTGCAGTGACCTCACGTTGTGACCACAGTATGAGAAACACATTGAGGGTGCAGTGACCTCACCTTGTGACCACAGTATGAGCACACATTGAGCGTGCAGTGACCTCATGTTGTGACCACAGTATGAGCACACATTGAGCGTGCAGTGACCTCACCTTGTGACCACAGTGTGAGCACACATTGAGGGTGCAGTGACCTCACCTTGTGAGCACACATTGAGCGTGCAGTGACCACAGTGTGAGCACACATTGAGCGTGCAGTGACCTCATGTTGTGACCACAGTATGAGCACACATTGAGCGTGCAGTGACCTCACCTTGTGACCACAGTGTGAGCACACATTGAGTGTGCAGTGACCTCACGTTGTGACCACAGTATGAGAACACATTGAGGGTGCAGTGACCTCACCTTGTGACCACAGTATGAGCACACATTGAGCGTGCAGTGACCTCATGTTGTGACCACAGTATGAGCACACATTGAGCGTGCAGTGACCTCACCTTGTGACCACAGTGTGAGCACACATTGAGGGTGCAGTGACCTCACCTTGTGAGCACACATTGAGCGTGCAGTGACCACAGTGTGAGCACACATTGAGCGTGCAGTGACCTCATGTTGTGACCACAGTATGAGCACACATTGAGCGTGCAGTGACCTCACCTTGTGAACACAGTGTGAACACACATTGAGCGTGCAGTGACCTCACCTTGTGACCACAGTGTGAGCACACATTGAACGTGCAGTGACCTCACCTTGTGACCACAGTATGAGCACACATTGAGCGTTGCAGTGACCTAATGTTGTGACCACAGTATGAGCACACATAGAGCGTGCAGTGACCTCACCTTGTGACCACAGTGTGAGCACACATTGAGGGTGCAGTGACCTCACCTTGTGAGCACACATTGAGCGTGCAGTGACCTCACCTTGTGACCACAGTGTGAGCACACATTGAGCGTCCAGTGACCTCACCTTGTGACCACAGTGTGAGCACACATTGAGCGTGCAGTGACCTCACCTTGTGACCACAGTATTGAGCACACATTGAGCGTGCAGTGACCTCATGTTGTGACCACAGTATGAGCACACATTGAGCGTGCAGTGACCTCACCTTGTGACCACAGTGTGAGCACACATTGAGGGTGCAGTGACCTCACCTTGTGAGCACACATTGAGCGTGCAGTGACCTCACCTTGTGACCACAGTGTGAGCACACATTGAACGTGCAGTGACCTCACCTTGGTGACCACAGTATGAGCACACATTGAGCGTCCAGTGGACCTCACCTTGTGACCACAGCGTGAGCACACATTGAACGTGCAGTGACCTCACCTTGTGACCACAGTATGAGCACACATTGAGCGTGCAGTGACCTAATGTTTGACCACAGTATGAGCACACATAGAGCGTGCAGTGACCTCACCTTGTGACCACAGTGTGAGCACACATTGAGGGTGCAGTGACCTCACCTTGTGAGCACACATTGAGCGTGCAGTGACCTCACCTTGTGGACCACAGTGTGAGCACACATTGAGCGTCCAGTGACCTCACCTTGTGACCACAGTGTGAGCACACATTGAGGCGTGCAGTGACCTCACCTTGTGACCACAGTATGAGCACACATTGAGCGTGCAGTGACCTCATGTTGTGACCACAGTATGAGCACACATGAGCGTGCAGTGACCTCACCTTGTGACCACAGTGTGAGCACACATGAGGTGCAGTGACCTCACCTTGTGAGCACACATTGAGCGTGCAGTGACCTCACCTTGTGACCACAGTGTGAGCACACATTGAACGTGCAGTGACCTCACCTTGTGACCACAGTATGAGCACACATTGAGCGTCCAGTGACCTCACCTTGTGACCACAGCGTGGAGCACACATTGAACGTGCAGTGACCTCACCTTGTGACCACAGTATGAGCACACATTGAGCGTGCAGTGGACCTCACCTTGTGACCACAGTATGAGCACACATTGAGCGTGCAGTGACCTCACATTGCGAGGACACTGTGTGGTTACACTTTTTGCTCACTGTAACTAACACATTATGACCACACCATGATAATCATGTGAGCTCATGGTGACAGGATAAAACATCCTAGATTAATCCGTTTTGCTCCTATGGTGTGTGGTGTGCCGTGATGTGACAAAGACAGCACACCACACATAAACAAAGTCTCGACTGTGAACACAGGAAATTTAGCAAAATCTTGCGAGAACTTTAGAATAAGCATGGTGGACGATATGCAGGAAGAAAATGCAATGATAGTAGATAATGTATAAACATTTGTGCTGTTGCCATAAATCAACAAGCTGATCTTCCATCTCTGCTCTCCACATCAATTTCACTTTATGCTGCGCCATGACTGCTTCAGTCTTCCTATCATCTCACTTTCTGATTGTATATTGTTTAATTTCACATGATAATCTCCAGAGCATGTGTGCGTTTGTCCTCAGGGTTCCCCCCACACATCAGGATATCTTATGATAAATATTACACATGTTGAATATTTACGATTCGCGATCAGTGGCTCCGACATTCTTCCGATCAGGTTCGGACACTCTTAACACTCACACCTCACACCAAATCTGATAAAATAATCTGTAGAACCATCAAGAAAACTGGGACCTAGCTAGGATTGTTGAAAGGCAGAAATCGGCCCCAAATCAGTCCAATTATCTTTTGGTGTGTACCCAGCATTAGAGAGAATCATGCCAAAATAGTAAGCCAGAGAAAAGAAAGATGGAGCTGTACATATCAGTTTATTTCAGGATTTTTTTGCCCCATGTGCACAACAAGTCATTTAGACATTTGCAACAGTACGTTTTTTCACACACAGAGACTGGTTTATGCAGTTGATCCGTTTTGCAGTTCTTTAAACTGTTGTTTTCGCTTGCAAATCAGTGTTCACAGGCTTGCAGTACGTTTGTCCGTATTTTAGCGAAAACAATGTAACAAAAGCGCAGAAAAATGGAAGTCAGAAGAATGCAGATCATATTTATTTTGCTTTAGCATGAAGCTGCAGTTTCACAAAACTTGAATTACACTTATGAGTAACAGTAAAATTCTGCAAATCATTCTTTTCTTATGCTTAAAACTTGATTTACTCCTTTAGAAAGCTTATCTTGAGCATGCAAGTTTAATTTATACTTGCAGTTTTATCTATGCTTTCACAACTCCTACCCTGCATATGCAAATCAATTTGGCATTAAATTACCTTCATAGCAGACCCAAATTCAAATAGGCTACACGCAATAGGCTTAAGCTTGCCTGTAACAGAGACACTGTGACATTGCCGCAAAGCACTGGCAAAAGTAATAACCATATATGTGACAGGGGGAAATAGTAATGAGATATTTTAATTATTCTCTTATAAACTAGTGTTTTCTGAGTCTGTGTCACAAAGATGAAGTTGCGATCCTGACTCGTCAGTAGTGCATATATAGGCTACGGATTATGATTATAATGAAAGAGTTTTTTGTTTTTGACTGGTTTTATTTGTTAAGTAGTAATTTAAAGCTTTTTATAGATATATTTATCACATCTATGAGGCATGTAGACTATTCACTGAGCTTTGGTTCATTTCATACTCGTGTTAAAGATGAGATGGCAGAAAGCGCATCATGTTGTTTCTGTATTTAATAAAACTTTTTATAGCTATAGATTGTATTTTTAGGCAAGTCATGATGATTTGAGAAGGCTAAATTGACTAAACATACAGTAGGCACACTGTCTGCCACTGGCCACTTGGTCGTTACTTTAATAAAAAAAACAAACAAACAAAAAAACAAACAAAAAAAAAAACTATATATTTATATATATTAGGTACATTCGTTTTTTTTAAAAAATTGATTAATTGTTCATTTTTCGTAAAAAAAAAAAAAGTATATCCATGAGCTGTAATTGATTAGCTTCTTATCTGATATAAACATAGGGTGAATACTGGTAAAGTGGGACACTTTCTGATAATTTATATTCTGCATACTTTTTTATTATGATCCAAATGTCTTAGCCGCTCATATGATACTATTCTAAATAGCTTAGGAGCTCTACTATACTATAGACAACAAAAAAGAAAGAAATATTAAACACAGGATGGATGACTCTTCCTCAAACACACAATGACCCCAAACCACATTTTTCAAGGCGCTACTGTCAAACTGGGACGCCTTCATTGGAAAACTGGGACACTTAAAACACATTAAGTTGTTATTCAAGTGTAGCCTTATAAATTAAATACACACTAACAATATAAACAACAACAACAATAACTATAAACATCACTTTTTTTAAGAAGGGGTGTAGGTACAGCAAATTCAACCCACCCCCTCTCTCGCCTGCCAACAAAATTTTATTGGGTTAAATTTATTTCATACAAAAAAAAAAAATAAAAAAATAAAAATAACCTTCATTAACATCTCTTCTTGTAGGAATTAACTGATTGCACACAGGCTTAATTTAATTTTTGTATGGTAGGTTAATCTACACATCAATACAGCCAGTGCAAGTGAACGCCTCCCAGTCTTCAATGAGGCCATTCTCCTCGCTACACGTCTCATGGAATCAGTCCTCGCAAACAATGCACATGATCCCGTCCTCTGTCTTCTTTGGATCATTTGCATCACCAAATTTGGCTTTAGAAATATTGCAAATGTCCTGGCCATCCGAGCTTGTACCCTCCATCTTTCTTGTTTTTTGTTTTTTTTGGTAGGCTTTGTTTGTTTTTTAAAAAGTGTTAATTGTGTGTGTCTCATGGTGAATGTGTGCGAGCTGGCGTAGTTTAAGTCAGTCTTTGTTGAAATATCTAGCTAATGAACTAAATGTATGAGGGACATATAAAAAGGTAACTCTATTCCTCCATTAGAATGACTTGAATTGCTGTCCCAGTTTGCCAGTAATACCCTGTCCCAATTTAACAATATGCTATTGGCAAACTG
This sequence comes from Carassius auratus, assembly GCF_003368295.1. Lineage (NCBI taxonomy): Eukaryota > Metazoa > Chordata > Actinopteri > Cypriniformes > Cyprinidae > Carassius > Carassius auratus. The sequence continues at coordinate 3,888 of NW_020524109.1, read as the reverse complement.
GGACAATGTCAAAATCGCATAAAAAAAACCCCAAGAAGATTAATATGAATGATTTTTCAAAATTCAGATTCACCATTACATCCTATAACAAAATATGTAACAATTACAAATGATCCATGAGTAGTTTTATTTTTATAACCGTAACATTATTTACCTCAGAATGCTATGTCATTTTACTTACCATCACAGTTCACTGCAAGGTTGATAAATATGATGTGCCACACCCCGGAAGTGATGTCATAGCTACATATTTTTTTTTATTTTTATCACATACTTGCTACTGATGAGCTCAGTGTTGATTTTTAGTAAAAGAAACATATCCATGTAAAGATATAAATTATTAAGCTTAACTGTCCCACTTTACCCATTGTCCCACTTTACCAGTATTCACCCTATATCAATCATACATACAGTACGCTATATAAATGTTGATTCTTAGAAATAAATCAAGATTGTAAATAAATAAAAACTGATGTGAACACTGATGCTGAGTTTCACTATAATATTAACATTTTTATTTTAAACCATAATTAATAAGAACTGCCTTAATAATAAGGGACTTAACTAGAACTTCATTGTTGTTTATATCATTTAGTGTTGTTCTAGAAATGCAGAGACACATTCTCTGATCACTTCTGCACCAGAAACATCTCAGCCTATATCTGCAGGTAAGAGAACACAATTCTCAGGAAATGATTTGACAGGAAACTTAAAAGCAACAGATGTCACCATGTGAGCCTAAAGTTAGAAACACAGTTCAGTGACCACCAGTGATGGGAATAACGGCGTTATAAATAACGGCGTTACTAACGGCATTACTTTTTCCAGTAACGAGTAATCTAATTGATTACTCTTCTCATCTTAATAACGCCGTTACCTTTACTGCCAAAAAATGCGGCGCGTTACTATAACTGATGATGAAGCTGTTCTTTTTTTTCATCAGACCAACTAGATCTCTGAGCGAGAGGCAAATACTTTTTTACTGTTCTTCCTTGGTTAGTGGGCAGAGCACGAGACAAGCGCATAAATGCTGACGATTGGCTGAGGTAGAGTAAAATTTCATTGTAAGCCAATCAGAGGTAGAGTTGGGCGGGTGTTCGAAAGCACGCATAGTAGTGATGGGAATTCGGCTCTTTTGACTCAGCTCACTGAAAAGAGCCGGCTCTTTGGCTCACAAACGGCTCTTTAAATGACTTTGACTTAATATTTCAATTTTTATTACATAATTATTTAATTTCTATAGGCTAAATTGAAAAAAAAAAAAAATAGAGTCGGCTCTACAGATATGCGAGCCAGCTCCCGAAGTTCAACTAAAGAGGAGGCTCTTAGAGTCGGCTCATTCGCGAATGCGCGAACGACTCATCAAAAGCTCATTCGCGAACGAGTCGATCCATCATCACTAACGCTCATTCGCGAACGACCCATCATCAACGCTCATGATTACGAACAACCCATCATAACGCATAGTCGGGACAGGACAGGACACACAAGGAACAACACAGGCCAGTCAGTCAACGAGAGACAGTATGGCGACGAGCCAAATAATCCAAAAAGTAGCCTTCTCTAAATAGAAGTATATACATTACTTTTTCCTTCAAGAAATTAAAGAAACAAATAAAAGGAAATATCAAAAGTTCCCAAAAATCTATCGTGTTATTGTGTGACGGACTGAAAATATTACAGTGAAAGATAAAAGTAGCTGAGTAATAATAGGTAACCCAAAACTATTCTTTTTTTTCTTTTTCTTCAGTTCAAGTATTTAAAAGAGTCTAAAAAGTTATTCTAATGCTACACAGAATTAAGTGTATTCTGATTGAGGCCTGTAGGTTGGCGCATTGCACTAGAGTGATGAGGAATGACGTTAGGGTCAAAAGGTCAAAGTCATTAAAAGAAAGCGCCAAACGCTGCAGACACTAATGTGTGTTCTCTCATCATTTATATACAGGTATGTAAAATGTTGTATGGATCAATATCGATCAATTGTGACACTTGAGACATTCATAAATGCTTTAAGACTCTGTTTGTTCAGTTTAATTGATTGTGAGTGTTCAAATGATTATTTTATTTGTAATTCCGTCGATGCAATCTCCAGATGAGTAAACAGTCTAAATTCATGAAGCTTATAGATGATGGTATGTGTAAGTAAGAGGTTTAAAACAATTATACAACAACAACTATATTTCAGGTGTAATCTTGATAGATTTTCCAGGTTGAGCTGTATAATGGGTTGTATTGTGTTTACTCACACCATTTTGTTATGTGTAAAAGTGAAATTCAAAATGATGTTTTTCTCTAAAAATATACACTAGTAAGTGTTTAAAAACATATCTACATTAGTGGAGACTGTTAATCATTATTGATTGGTTATTTCATCGGAGTTATTCTGTCTGTTTCATAGAAAGTATTCTGATTTCTCTTTGTTTAGAACTTTAATATATATATAAAATGGATAAAGTGAAACGTTTAAAGTGTTGAGTGAAAACGGTGTGATGTTACAAGACAAGACACATGACAAAGTTGTATCCAGATGTTTATTAAAGTTGCTCAAAAGTGTAAAATAGAAGAGAAATGGTCAAATGTATTACACTAGCTGACTTAATGGACATACATTTAAATGCTGTGAGTTAAATTGTATGCATGACCTGTTATGAATGAGTTACACTTACCTGTTACCTGAAAAGGTTTTAAAAAAAGGGCAAAGTCATTAAAAGAAAGCGCCAAAACGCTGCAGACACTAATGTGTGTTTCTCATCATTTTATACAGTTACTATATCTCATCCTTCTTTGTTGAGACCGGTTAACATTTTGGGGGCTCGTCCAACCATAGGATCTTGGTATCAGCTTCGAGACTGATGACGTGGGAGACCAGTGTGACCCTCTGGATTGAGCTACAAGGAATGCTGTGAGTTTGTTCACCTTGTGAGTGCAAGTCTTCGGGGTTCCAGTCAAGATGGCGTCTTCAGCTCCTCTTCGTGCGTTGCAATGGGATATCCAAAAACAGCTTCATCTGCTGAGTGAAGAACAGCTGTATAGTCTTGCTTCATCACTGGAAGATGAAAGGGGCTTGGAGGTTCCTAAAGTGACGGGTACCAATGAACCTGAACTTTTTGAATTCATCGTGGACTACATGAAAAGCGATCAGCTTAGAACGCTTGAAGATGAAGGTATGTCTCGTTTGCTGATCATCAAAGACAAGATTGATGAACTAAAATCCAGCAAGGGGAGTGAATCAGACATGGACACTGCAAACAATGGTAAAGATGTTAGTGGTGGGTCATCAATGACAGAACAGGTATCTGGGCTGGTTAGATTGACTGATGTTACTGCTTTGTTGCCCCGCAGAGATTTCAAAATGCATGGTGGTGTAATTTCAGATGCTAGTTCAGATATGAGTTACAACAGTGTATGCAAACAAATTGATGAGGGTTTGAAAGAAAAATTCTCTGAATCTGAAATCATACGCACAGTGTTAAGAATGATCAAACCAGGTAACTTTAAAGATATGTTGACCAACAAAGATGATCTCACTGTTGCAGAACTGAAACGGTTCTTAAAGTCGCATATGAGAGAACGAAGTAGCACTGAATTGTTTCAGGAGCTTAGCAATGCTAAGCAGCATGATAAAGAAACTCCACAGCAGTTTGTCTATAGACTAATGGGGTTGAAACAAAAAATTATCTCTGCATCACAACATGGATCAGAGTTTAACTATGACAAACGACTGGTGCAGGGAGTGTTCCTTCATACACTGTATCAGGGGCTAAATGAGAAAAATGGTAATATCAGATCGGACATTAAGCCTCACATCTCTGACTTGACAGTGACTGATGACTTCATCTTAGAGCTGGTTACTAAATCAGCTAATGAGGAAGCAGAGAGACAGAAGCG
>NW_020524108.1:0-160988 GCF_003368295.1 Carassius auratus | reverse complement strand
AAGTATTTCTTTCTAAATCGGTGAGTAACAATTTATATTTTCAGCTCTCAATCTTGATATCTAAATATCTCAGCTAACGGTTGTAGGATGCTATAAGACACCATCTGCTTATAGTAGTGCACTTCTTCTTTATGCCAGCTCTTTTCAGATCTTAATTAAAAATTGGTAGTTCTTGGTGACTTAAATTGGAGTTTGTTGCATTCACCAACTGATGAATTTACAATCTACTGCAATGCGTTGAATCTTTTCAGATTGTTGACAGTCCCACTAGACCAAACCAAAATGTCCAATTTTAACAATTGTTAAAATCCATATTTGTTAATGACATCAGTGACCACTGTCTTCACAACGGTTAGAAACAAAATGCCTAAAACCAAACCACGCATCATAACCAAGCAGACTAAAATATTTCTTCAAAACAAAGGTTCAATTTGAATAATTTGGAGTTTTAGTTTTATTTATGTTTATTTTTTCTGCTTTAGTGAACAATCCTGTTCCCTTCAAAAGGAACAGGGTAAAGGGTAGGAATAATGCTGGTTTTCTCTTCTCTTTCAAATATGCTTCACGAGTGCAATCTGCGATGGACAAAAGCTAGGAAAAAAATTATTTAATTCAGATTGGCTTGATTTCAGACAACTGCGCAACGCATGCACGGTTGCAGTCAGAAAAGCAAAGCTGAGCATTTCCTCATACAAACATCAAACAGTCTTAACAATTCATCAACAGTTTGGAAACTGTTAATCATTAACTGAAAATAATAAATGTATATAACTTCCATCATGTATTATGAAGGGCTCTCATTGATAAAATAAATTGTTTAAATCAACACTTCATAGCTTCTGCTTTTTGTTTGATTCAATAAATGGTGCTCCCTGTCATTCAGTTAGAGTTTCGTGTCTAGTCAATTATTCAACTTTTCACTAATGTAATCCTGAGGTGTGCAAAGTCCTTAAATCTTTAGATTCAAAATGGGCATGTCCTGTTAAATTGGAACCTTACTTTGAAATCTAGCAACTGATTTTATTGCCTCTGTCTTATGTTTTTTTAACTTTCTCTTGACTTCAGTGAAATTCCACTTATATGGAAATCAGCTTTTATTTTTCACGTGTTTAAAGCAAGCTCTACACTCCCAAATAATTACCGGCTGAATTTCCAAACTGTCTTCCTGCCAAAGCCCTTGAAAATCTGTTAACAATTAATTGAGGACTTTCCTTCTGTTAATAATATCCTGTCTGATTTTCAATCTGGTTTTATAAAACAACATAGCACAATTACAACAGCCTTAAAGGTACTCAATTATTTTGTTGAATCTGTTGATAACATGAAATGCTATTGGTGGTTTAATGACTATCTCTCAATGTGACGAGAACAGAACTCAATGTGTACAGGCAGAGTTTGAACTTTTGATCACTCAATGTAACTAAAGGTGTGCCACAGGGGTCAATCCTAGGACTACTCATGTTTACTATATATACAGGTGCATCTCAATAAATTAAAATGTCATGGAAAAGTCCATTTATTTCATTAATTCAACTCAAATTGTGAAACTCGTGTATTAAATAAATTCAGTGCACACAGACTGAAGTAGTTTAAGTATTTGGTTATTTAATTCTGATGTTGGCTCACATTTAAAGCTGCAGTAGGTAACTTTAGTAAAATATATTTTTACACATATTTGTTAAACCTGTCATTATGTCCTGACAGTAGAATATGAGACAGATAATCTGTGAAAAAAAAATCAAGCTCCTCTGGCTCCTCCCAGTGGTCCTATTGCATTTGCAGAAATTCATCTGCTCCCGGTAAGAAACAACCAATCAGAGATGCGGTCCGTAACTTTGTTTGTGTTCAAAATGTAGAAAAATTTTATATAATAAGTGAGTACACCATGAATCCATTTTGTCCTGAATCACTAGGGTGCACCTATAATAAGTGTTTATATTCGGACTATTTTAGATTGCTTCGGGGGTACCGCGGCGGAGTAAACCCAGTAGATACCTTTGTGATTCTTCATAGACATAAACAGAGAGAAGTAGTTCCAGCTACGATGTTCTTCCGCAAGACGCAAGCAGTTCTGTTTATTAACCGCTAGAGCGTCAAAAGTTTACCTACCGCAGCTTTAACAAAAACCCACATCTCAACAAATTAGAAGAGGGTGGCATACCAATCAGCTAATCAACTCAAAACACCTGCAAAAGGTTTCCTGAGCCTTCAAAATGGTCTCTTGATTTGGTTCACTTGGCTACACAATCATGGGGAAGACGATCTGACAGTTGTCCAGAAGACAATCATTGACACCCTTCACAAGGAGAGTAAGCCACAATATTCATTGCCAAAGAAGCTGGCTTATTCACAAAGTGCTGTATCCAAGCATGTTAACAGTTGTGGTGGAAAGTTGTGTGGAAAATAAATATGCACAACCAACCAAGAGAACCGCAGCCTTATGAGGATTGTCAAGCAAAATTGATTCAAGAATTTTAGTGAACTTCATAAGGAATGGACTGAGGCTGGGGTCAAGGCATCAAGAGACACCACACACAGATGTGACAAGGAATTTGCTGAACCACGGACAACGTCAGAGTCGTCTTATCTGGGCTAGGGAGAAGAAGAACTGGTCTGTTGCCAGTGGTCCAAAGTCCTCTTTTCAGATGAGAGCAAGGTTTGTATTTAATTTGGAAACTAAGGTCCAAGAGTCTGGAGGAAGGGTGGAGAAGCTCATAGCCCAAGTTGCTTGAAGTCCAGTGTTAAGTTTCCACAGTCTGTGATGATTTGGGGTGCAATGTCATTTATAGCATACTGTCAAGAGGAAAATGAGAAACAAGACCAAAAAAATGCAGATGAGCTGAAGGCCACTGTCAAAAAAGCTGGGCTCCCACACCATCTCAGCAGTGCCACAAACTGATCACCTCCATGCCACGCTGAATTGAGGCAGTAATTAAAGCAAAAGTAGCCCCTACCAAGTATTGAGTACATGTACCTTAAATGAACATACTTTCCAGAAGGACAACAATTCACTAAACATTTTTTTTTACTTATGAAGTATTCTAATTTATTGAGGTTGGTGAATTGGTGGGTCTTGTTAAAAGTGTGACAAAATCATCACAATTAAACTACTTCAGACTGTGTGCATTGAATTTATTTAATACACAAGTTTCACAATTTGAGTTGAATTACTGAAATAAATGAACTTTTCCATGACATTCTAATTTGAGATGCGCGCACACACACACACACACACACACACACACACATATGTATATAATATTAATCAAAATGTTCAGAATTAAAGCTTACACTACTATATGCTAAATTATACAGTTAGTATAGTTCAGCATGCACACCCAATCTGGGTCTCTCTCAGTTACAGTTTGTTTTTAATATTGTTCAGCATAAATAATTTGAACTAAAACTAGTTTTAAATGCTGATAAATCAAAGTTCGTGTAACAAAATTAATTTAAATCCAATCAATACCTTATAATCTTTTTTCTAATATTACTTCCCAAGGTTCAGAGATTGAGTTTGTATCTCAATATAGGTATCTCAGGATTTTAATTGATGACGCTGTCTCTTTTGCCCCTCATGCTCAGCAACTGGCTAAAAGATTGAAAGTGAGATTGGATTTCTATTTTGAATTAAATCCTGCCTTTCTTTTGAGGATAAAAAGAGGCTTGTTGCCACCACTTTATTGTGTGTAATATGGTGATGTTAAATGCACGCATTCTCATTGTTTATATGCTTTAGACACTGTTTATCATGGTGCACTAAAGTTTATAACAAATCTTAAAACCCTCACTAATCATTGTGTGTTGTATGCTCGGGTTGGATGGTCTGCTTCGTCCATCCATAGTCTAAAACACTGGCATGTTTTTATGTATGAATCTATCCTGCATCTACTTCCTTCATTTATTCGTACCTACATCTGTAACAAAACATGTTAGCTATAGTGTTCAATCACAGGAATTTTTCTTAATGTCTGTTCCAGTGATATGTACTGAACTGGGGAAAAAAGGCATTCAAATGTGCTGCAATGATGAATGATGAATATTACAAACAAACAAATGCTTGACACAAAGCAGCAAATCCATTTTTGCAGTCTTTATTTGTAGTACCTTTATTTATAATGCCCTCCCTAAGGAGTGTTTGTATGAACTCATACTATAAAATTACTTGCTTGTGATATGACAGCATATGATGTCACCAGCACATGAGCATTCTTAATAACATCATCAACTGTTCAGAGAAGTCAGTACATAAGAGCAGCGAGTGGTCAGCAGTAATTTAAGATTAGTGAGTCACTGAATGAATGATATGGGACAAATCAATACTGCTCAACTGAAAGACCTTCACAAGAGCAATGAGTCTTGAGCTAGTTTACATTGTCCATAAATATATATATTTTATTATACAATCAATTAGCTAATATTCATCCAGATGTTTTATGGTAAAATAGCACAAGCAAAAATATGCTTACTATTTACATTGCTAGTCAAACATTTGGTCAAATTCAGATTTTTTTGGGAAGATGTTTTTGAAAGAAGTCTCTCATGCTCACCAAGGCTGCATTCATGTGATTAAAAATACAGTAAAAAATATTAATATTGTGAAATATTATTACAATTTAAAATAACTGTTTTCTATTTTAATACATTTTAAAATGTAATTTATTCCTGTGATACAAAGATGAATTGTCAGAGTCACATGATCCTTAAGAAATCATATGCTGATTTGAAAGTGTATATATACTGATAATATAAATAAATAAATAAATAAATAAATAAATAAATATATATATATATATATATATATATATATATATATATATATATATATATATATATATATATACAGTATTGTTCAAAATAATAGCAGTACAATGTGACTAACCAGAATAATCAAGGTTTTTCGTATATTTTTTTATTGCTACGTGGCAAACAAGTTACCAGTAGGTTCAGTAGATTCTCAGAAAACAAATGAGACCCAGCATTCATGATATGCACGCTCTTAAGGCTGTGCAATTGGGCAATTAGTTGAATTAGTTGAAAGGGGTGTGTTCAAAAAAATAGCAGTGTGGCATTCAATCACTGAGGTCATCAATTTTGTGAAGAAACAGGTGTGAATCAGGTGGCCCCTATTTAAGGATGAAGCCAACACTTGTTGAACATGCATTTGAAAGCTGAGGAAAATGGGTCGTTCAAGACATTGTTCAGAAGAACAGCGTACTTTGATTAAAAAGTTGATTAGAGAGGGGAAAACCTATAAAGAGGTGCAAAAAATGATAGGCTGTTCAGCTGAAATGATCTCCAATGCCTTAAAATGGAGAGCAAAACCAGAGAGACGTGGAAGAAAACGGAAGACAACCATCAAAATGGATAGAAGAATAACCAGAATGGCAAAGGCTCAGCCAATGATCACCTCCAGGATGATCAAAGACAGTCTGGAGTTACCTGTAAGTACTGTGACAGTTAGAAGACGTCTGTGTGAAGCTAATCTATTTTCAAGAATCCCCCGCAAAGTCCCTCTGTTAAAAAAAGGCATGTGCAGAAGAGGTTACAATTTGCCAAAGAACACATCAACTGGCCTAAAGAGAAATGGAGGAACATTTTGTGGACTGATGAGAGTAAAATTGTTCTTTTTGGGTCCAAGGGCCACAGGCAGTTTGTGAGACGACCCCCAAACTCTGAATTCAAGCCACAGTACACAGTGAAGACAGTGAAGCATGGAAGTGCAAGCATCATGATATGGGCATGTTTCTCCTACTATGGTGTTGGGCCTATTTATCGCATACCAGGGATCATGGATCAGTTTGCATATGTTAAAATACTTGAAGAGGTCATGTTGCCCTATGCTGAAGAGGACATGCCCTTGAAATGGTTGTTTCAACAAGACAATGACCCAAAACACACTAGTAAACGGGCAAAGTCTTGGTTCCAAACCAACAAAATTAATGTTATGGAGTGGCCAGCCCAATCTCCAGACCTTAATCCAATTGAGAACTTGTGGGGTGATATCAAAAATGCTGTTTCTGAAGCAAAACCAAGAAATGTGAATGAATTGTGGAATGTTGTTAAAGAATCATGGAGTGGAATAACAGCTGAGAGGTGCCACAAGTTGGTTGACTCCATGCCACACAGATGTCAAGCAGTTTTAAAAAACTGTGGTCATACAACTAAATATTAGTTTAGTGATTCACAGGATTGCTAAATCCCAGAAAAAAAAAATGTTTGTACGAAATAGTTTTGAGTTTGTACAGTCAAAGGTAGACACTGCTATTTTTTTGAACACACCCCTTTCAACTAATTGCCCAATTGCACAGCCTTAAGAGCGTGCATATCATGAATGCTGGGTCTTGTTTGTTTTCTGACAATCTACTGTACCTACTGGTAACTTGTTTGCCACGTAGCAATAAAAAATATACTAAAAACCTTGATTATTCTGGTTAGTCACATTGTACTGCTATTATTTTGAACAATACTGTATATATATATATATATATATATATATATAGTATATTATTATATTTATATTATATTAATATTATCAGTGTTGAAAACAGTTGTGCTGCTTAATATTTTTGTTAGTATTCAGCTTTGTCATCACACAAATGAATGACATTTTAAAATATATTACAATAGAAAAACACTTTTTTATGTAATAATATTTCTGTATTTGTGCTGTGTTTTTGATCTAATGATTGCAGCCCTGGTAAGCTTAAGAGACTTTCATGGATAAGGTCTCAATTACAACAACTTTTGTCTGGTAATGTTACATTTCTTTCTGATGTTTAGCTAAATAAAGGTGGGGGAAACTCTCAACATGTCTATGATATTTTTAGGGCCTTTCAGGGTCTCTGACTATCAGAAATCCCATTAGACGTGGCTACCCTTGTTTGTCTCAGAGATTCTTCCTGAAGGGCTATCTGTGCTTGACGACGTTTCTCAGCTACAAGGCAAATGGGAATCGCTTCAAAAAGACATGATGACACAGGTTAGGGCATAACAGCCAACTCAAATCAGTCAGAGACTATTCTAATGTACAGAGAAAGAGAGAGAAAGGATGATACGAGGAGGCTGCAGTTTTTAACATGTGTCATGCAGCAAAGAAAAAGAGGTAGTTATATTGAATTGAGTTCTCGCCTGGGTCAAACAAACCAATTACTTTACAAAAACAAAATGAAAGGTTTTGTTTCAGATCGCCACTTGAGTATTTCTCTATTCATTTAATAGTGTTTATTATTTCAACAAGCATTTTTTATGTAACAAGGCCTAAACTTATTTTGGCCCTTATTTGACCCTTATAATGGTTTGATGAGTAGTATACAGACAACTGACGGGTGATGTCCTGGTGAATTATTATTAATGAAAATATTATTACTGATAATACTGACAGATATTTCTGATTTCATGGCTCACAGTATCAGCCAGACTGACCAAACACTTGATAAAAACCAAATCTCAAACAAATAGCTGCATCCACCTTATTTTTAACTTACGAATGGGTGCAGCCATTTGTGACTTGAATGTGCATTGCTTTCAGTTTCATTCACTTCCAACTTGCCTGTACAAATAAAAAAATATTTAATATGGAACTTTGAAAAGTAATTGCAAAGTGTTTTTTTTTTTTTTTTTTTTACTTTTTTCCTAACAGTCATGAGAAAGAAAAGAGAATTTAGACATACAGTAAACTTGGATTTTTAGTGAGTGACATACAGCTAAGTATGGTGACCTACTCAGAATACGTGCTCTGCATTTAACCCATCCAAAGTGCACACATACAGCAGCGAGCACACACACACTATGAACACACACACCTGGAGCAGTGGGATTTTTTAGACAGATTTCAGAGGAATAAAGTCAAAATTCAGAACCCTCACTTACTTTCTTGCAATTCCGACTTTATTATAAATACAGTTTTTTTTCCACCACAATATAAAAAAATACAAAAAGTTATTTCACAACTGAAACTTTTGTGAGTTTATATCTCATGACTTTTTTTTTCCCATGAATTTTGAATTGTGAATTTAAATGAATTTATATGTTCATATCTGCCAATTCTGTGTTTGTATCTCACAATTCTGAGTTCATAATTACTTTTTTTCTCTCTCTCAGAATTACGGGGAACAAATTGTCAAAATTGCAATTGTGAGAAAAAGACAGAACTGAGAGATGAAAAATTGCATTTACCTTTTTTACTTTTTATTTTGTGGTGAAAACAGAACTGCGATACATAAACTAAAAATTCAGGGAACTTTTATCCCCATGGTGGAAGCAAGCATCAAATAAAAACAGATATGCTGTGTGATATCGCAAACTGTTACTTGTTATCATATTATTTTCATTCATTGTCACATTCATAACCACATTGGTTTATGCACCAAATAGTTTTACCATTTACTGCACTTTGTTATTCTTCTCATTTTTATGGTGGCTAATGATCGCAAGTGTTGCACTTTCAAGGAAAATAGCTTCCACGCAGCAAAATAAGGAGGATAAATTTCATTTATATAACCTGGCACTTAGGACCACTTTGAACACGGACAGTACTTGGACATTGAGCGGTGTAAATTATGCCAACAATTATGAAAATCATCATCAAAGGCTGCCGTGTTAGTCACTCGTGGTCTCTTTCAACAGAATCTCGGTGATGTCACTAGCTGGTCTGATCTCATTCATCACCTCATATGCTCAAACATTAGCATCATCAAAACAGCTAAACTGATTGCAATATGAAAGATCACATCATTGTCATTGTTGGTTGTTTTGGGCCTGAATTCTGTTGTTGTTTCTATATAATGTAATGTGTGTTTATTCGATCCTAGTGTGTATGCGTGCAGGAGGTAATGTGCGAGTGAAAGAGTGGTTTGGCTGGATCAGCTGTGATAGCGCTTTAATGACATGGGGGAAGCCCCAATTCAGCACATTACTTACTGATATCAAAACATGCACATGCAGCGATGCACATGTACACGTGTTTGCTTTAAAATCATAGTGGGGAAAGTACATGAACTTGTATTGTTTTTATGCTGAGCTTATGATAACAAATTCTTTTGTCAAGAAATATAAATTTGAATCTTCTGTCTAAAACTAGAGCTGAGTTTCCAATGTTTGCTATATATTGGAGAAACATATATGCAACAGGAAGCTTTATATACAAACAAGATGTTAATATCAAGTACTTACATTTTAGCTGAGGTTAAGTTCCATTCACAGCTCGAATCAAATGGTAAGTATATTAGTGTTCACACCAAGACATGATAACGTTGTTTGTCATAAGATAAGCGTGCACTGCAGTTTTGTCTGCTGGTTTAAAGGCTCGAGCTCTTTAAACCCGAGCTGTTTCTGATTGGCTGGCGTTGTTAATTGTTCATCAGCTCGAAAAAAAAAAAAAAAAACCTTGATTTTGTTCCTCTGTTCAGTTCTCGTCATAAGGATTCCGCTATTCTCTACAACGATTATTACAACTTTTTGTGCTTGGTCCTTTACTTCTGTTTTTGCTCCACCAACATTAATAGATCCTAACGAAGCCACAGCAGAATTTAATGTTGCGTTTTCAAGCAAAACACAGTAGAAGCATTCATAAATGAATAAAGGTTTTTAATGAATCTGTTTAGTGAGTAAATTAATAAATAAATCACTCATAAAGACCTATTTTCTACTTAAGTTGCCAAAATCAGAATAGCATACTACTCATCTTTATAGTGCAGAAATAGTAAATGTAGTAAACTAGTCTGGTATTCAGAATTCGTTTTTAAAAGAATCAGTGTTTCACAGCACCTTTGTGAGGCCATAAATATATATATATATATATATATATATATATATATATATATATATATATATATATATATACAAACGTAGATGCCTCATTAGAGACAGTTTCTATGGGCCGTTATATGTAAGCCGTCCGCCATATTGTAACAGTCAACTTGACATCATCAAAGGCTACAGAATACCCAAGACGTGTCACTTGTATAATTTTTAATGGGGAAAAATGCAACGTACAATATTGCTGCTCAATCACAGAAAGCGCCGCCTTCTGAATGAAAGAGCCAATCACTAATCGGTAAAGTCAGAGAGGTGTATAAAGTCATTCTGAGACATGTGCTGAGTATGAACATTGGCTGATCTAGCCTGAAAAATAAGTTTTTTTAACGCCATTTGAGCAGAAGAAACAACATTTATGACACAGTTGTTGTCAGATTTCTTTGGCGATTTCAAATATGGAATTTAATCGTAAGCTTAGTGAACAGTTTTGGAGAATTAGATGTTTCCACATACAAATTCACAATCCTGCACAGAACGGCAGTAAAACATAGTAATACTTTTGATCAAATAAACACAGCCTTGGTGAGCATAAGGGATGTCTTTTAAAAACATTTAAAAAATGTAATTATTCCGAATTTTTGACTGGTAGTGTAAAAGACTGATTGGTTATTCATTCATATATTCATTTACTTGCCATTTTAATGTCAGAAAATCATAATTTTATAGTATCAAATTTTGTAGAATAACAAATCTCTGCTGGTCAGTTTGATTGTCTTTACCATTCATGTTTATAAAACCAATAAACATGCAAATAAAATGGGATGTTACATGCTAACATTTGTCACCCAGGGTTATATGTTTTTATAGCTGCTATACACATAGAGGATGATTTCACTCTACATTCTTCAGTCCCAGCTGGCAACAAACACTGACACATAACAGTAGGAGTATGATTGAAGCATTCCTAAATTGTTGCTTTTATCATTTGAGGCAGGATGAGAGTGTTGATGTGAAAGTTACAGTATAAAAGTTTATGGGTTCGACTTAATAGCACATGCTTGGAGGTTTTCAATGAAGAGCTTCCTTTAGACCCTGGATCTACTTTTTGATTGTTAGTGCTGTCGTCATGGTGATTATGGAACTAACAGGTTCAGATTGAATAGTTCTGGATAAATCCACACATACGCAGAAAAACTAACTTGGGTAGCGGACAGGACATTATTAATGACTCCTCTCTTTCACTCTACACTTTCAAAGATGAAGATTTTCTGGGCAGATAATGGTAATGTCAGAATGTCAGATATTATCTTTCTATTTCTGTGTCTCCAACTCTCCTATCTACTTTGTGGCTTTAATGAATGGAATTGTGAATTAGGCCGGAGGCTGATGAAGTCAAGATTGGATGAAATAGCGTGGGAGAGGAAAGAAAAAGTGTGATTGGATGAAGCAAAACTTGGAGAATGAATCCGATAGAGTGTGTGATGAATTACTTGAGAGGTGATCAGATGAATGGCCAACTCAGCCGGCTCTGGACTGAATTTGGATGCCATTCAGAAGCTCCTATTCAGGGTCTTTAGGCATATATTGTTATAAAAACGACACAGTCTGAAAGCAGTAGGGTTTGTTGTGGGTGGTTGCTAGGGTGTTGCTATGCTGTTGCTAATATGTTTTGAGCTTCTAAGTGGTTGTTAGCATGGATGGAAATCATAAAGAATTGATTCAGTTCCAGATCCAATTCCTCGGAGCGGTTCTGGAACCTTATAATGGTTCCATTAACAATGAATTCATAGTACTTTTGGAATAGAGAGGCTATTTGGGAAAAATACTTGTTTTTGTATTTATTTTTATTAATAATAGATACATATGGAAAAAAGTATGTTGTATGAACAACCACTCAGTAACTGTTAGTTGTTTAGTTGGTTATAACTTTAGCAAAGTGTTTGATTCACTAAAATGATCCAACTCAAGTTATTTGTTCGGGAGCTAGACTACACTGGTCCTGTATGTTTATGATTCAAAGAACTGACTCATAGGAGTCATTCGGGGCTCAGAGTACACTGGTTTTTCAGTAAGTTTTTGATTCACTAAAAATAGCCCCCTCATAAGAGTCAATGTAGCAAAAGGTACAGTATGTTCAGTATGTTTTTATTCAACAAACTGGTTCATTGGAGTAATTCAATCAGGGAACTGGACTACACTGTTTGTGCTGTATCTTTCTGATTCACTAAAAAGAACCGCCTCATAAGAGTCATTTGTAGTTTAATCAGACAATGCTAGTCATGATCTCTGTAGATTCAGCAGCAAACCTTCAGTTCCGATGTTTTATTTTATTATTTTATTTTATTTTATATTTTGCCTTATCTAGTATTAATACACTAGCAGGTTTTGAATGTATCCTGGTGGAAAGAAGAAAAGTTCACTAATTATTTCAGGTTTGTGGGCCCATGTGCTTCAAAAAGATCTTGACACATTCAGCATATTAATCAAAGATGAGCAACTGTCGAAAGTAAGATGAACCCTTTCCACCAGTGGCAGTCGAATGTCAGCGCGAGTCTCGCTTTCACCATTAGGTCCAAAGAAACTGACACCTACTGATGGAGAACATATGTGGTTTTGGTTATTATGAGAATTTAGTGATGGAAAGCAGGTCTGGGATCAGAGTTTGTCTACACAGAGTGGGCATTAAAGGAAGAGAAGTTTGAATGAACTTGCCTTGTTCTCACCCAGTGCCCAGATGAGGTGAGATCCTGACTCATGCTGTCACTTTACCATCTCACATGTCCCTTCTCTTACAACGCATGACGCAATGAAGAAAACTCCTCAGCCAACTTTTTGCAATAATGAATCAAATTTAGCAGCTATCTACGTAATTACTGTCAAATGTTTCATTGGAGGCATTTGTGCTTATGATCAATATGAGCATAAATGAACATAAAGCAACCTCTAAGATTGACTCACTTCTGTCCACAACTCAGTGTTCACTTAGTTTTGTCTTTGTAGTTTTTTTCTTTTGGCGAAAGGTCCATTGAAGTAATTAGATGTCTCATATTTATTAATTTAAGCTTTTTTTCTTGTAATAAAATGGCAATTATAATATTTTTTTCTGCATAAACTGAGCAAAAAAATGACATAATATGCAATGATGAAAAGAATATGTCACACCAAAATTTGAAGCAAAAAGCTAAAAGGCATATTTTGTATACTAACATGTAACGTTTATATTAACATTTATGCAAATAATTTTAAACAAGAACATATTAGACTGTAACTTTGTACACGTTCACCCATGCATGCTCAATGTGCAAATGCAACTTGAGATATTAAATATATTTTTTTTCTGAATATTATATATTTTTTATGTAGAATCGCTTTTAAAAAAACTTGTTGCCACTCACCGGTGTAACTATGCAATTGAATTTATTCAAAAACGCCGGTGTACAAAACAAGGTGCTGTTTTTAGTCATTGAATCATTCATTCAAAAGATTCATTAAAAATGCTGATTCATTCACCAGCAAAATCATTTATTCACTCTGCTGATTTGTTCCATTACAAATGAATCACTGGGGAATGAAACACCTTTACTGTGTTTTGCTTGATGTTTCAAATGCTCTGCTGTGACTACGTATAGAACTATTTTTGCTGACAGAGAAATTTGAATCATAATAAATGAATAAATAGTGGCGTAGCATCATTTGAATAATAATTATGATTATCAGTTTGCGAACTAGAGAAGCCTTTATGGTTTCAGCCTTCCTTTGCCATTCCTGCAGTGTCTAAAATTCACATGAAAAGTGCCTTTATATATTATGAATTTGAATATGTACATTAAAATGCAAATAAAAAGCATTTATTTGATCCCATTTTTAATACATTTTTGAGGACACCCAGCCTCTCTTCATCCCTCTGACAAAGCGTTGCTGCCTTACAGGTTTTCTCTCTAAGGGAGTTGTATGAAACACCAGAATACTGAAAGTGTCTTCCTCTCATCTTGTGACATCCGAAGGGAGATGTCGTCTAAAGGTTAAGTAAATGACTTCAAAGTGTACTTTACTCAGTGTCTGCATTTCCCAAATCTGCTTCAGGAAGACCCCCTAGATACTTTGCTTCAACTCTGACTCAGGTTAACGAGTTGACAAATGCGTCTGGAGCAGATACACACTGCTGAAATAATTTGTCTCTAAGTTTGAGTCATTAGATCCACACTAAAGACAATATTTCACGGAATGACTGAAATTTATTATCTGCACGTTTGGCTCCAATAGTAAATGCAGCATATTAGAAATATATATCATTATGAAATTAATATAACATAAATGTCAACTGAAGGTCAGGGAAATGATCTAATAGATGTTCAAAGAGCTTTGTACAAGTTGTTTTTGGTAGGTTTTCAACCAGCTATTATGAGCAATATTAAATATGATGACAATATGGGCTTAGTTATGTATTGGCTGTAGTGATCTTCGTCTGTAAAGATGACTAAAGCAATTGCCATTTAAATCTATTTAAATTCAACCAAGTGTAAAAGAACATCTCAGGACTGAACAGCAATTGGGATTCCCCTGTAAGTGAACATTTCTGACAATCACTCAACCGTGAGCATGAAATTGTAGCTTAGCACAGATCGCAAAATCATAAGAAGAACTTCAGTTTTCTTTGGTAATCCTGACGATTCACAAATGTGATTTTCAGTGTACATTAGAGGCAGCCATTTTGAAAGAGCATCTTGAATCACTTTTGAGATCTCAATAACACACAAACGAATGACATGTTTATGCAATTTAACTAAAGCTGAGCTGTTATACCTCAATGAATAGCAAGCTGATTTGTGCAAAAGTCAACAACACATGGGTGTTATTTTCATGTGAGGCTAAAAAAGGACAGAAAGTTCTGGTCTAAAAATAAAAATTCTAATTCTGGACTAAAGCTTGGGAAAAACCTTGTTTTTTTATGATATACATAAAGGTTAGGATCAGTATGATTTTGTTTCCCTAAAGAAATTCATATTTTTTTTTCAGCATGAACACATTAAATTAAAAGTTCAGTAAAGACATTTATTTTTTTTTATAATTTATTTGATAAATATTTCAAATAAATGCTGTTCTTTTAACCGTTTCCACAAAAATATGAAGCATTAAAGGGGTCATATTACATTGCTAAAAATAATATTATTTTGTGTATTTGGTGAAATGCAATGTAATTGTGGTTTAAGGTTCAAAAAACACATTATTTCCCACACAATGTACATTATTGTTGGTCCTCTATGCCCCGCTTTTCTGAAACGCATACATTTTTACAAAGCTCATTGATCTGAAAAGTGAGATGTATGCTGATTGGCCAGCTGTCCAGTGCATTATGATTGGCTGAATACCTCAAGCTTGTGATGGAAACGTTATGCCTGTTAACATACTGTGATTCTGTGTGTCCCAGCGCGACAAGACAAAATCAATAAAACCCATTACAAAGAAGGCATTGGTTGCATCCAGTGGGGACAATATTACTGATAATAATGATTTATACTGCGTTATATGTTTTGTTGCATAGAACGCTGCGTAAACCATGTCTGCATTTGTGATCAGAGAAACGACAAACAAGCACTACTCTAGACTGCTCAAAACTCACGTTTGAATCATCAGTGGCAAACCCCTTACATATGAAAATGTACTTAACGACTGTGAGTCTGAAGCACCAGACTATAGAAACAGACAATGGTGTTGGAGGCTACTTTCCCAGGAAACAGTCCTCATCCTCTGTAAAATGCATTGTCCACATCTGAAAATTTGGTTTGAACTTTTCTGACACAGTTTTGTAAATACAACTTAACCACTGATATCTAGTTGTGTCCTCATTTGGAAGGCCACAACATGGCACTGGAGGCAACAGCGACAATAAAAGTTATGCCTTCTTTTTTTTGTTTGAACATTTTGGCGGTGTTATGCAAATCTTCCCACATGGTGACGTGGATGTAATGGTCTGTCTACTGTGATGAAGTAGTATGGAGACAAAGAGGATTAACATGAAACAGTCTTTTATTTGATCTTTTGAGTTGGATTAGGGGACTCAGGAGATCAGGGGACTCAGAAAACCATTGCATATCAGGAGACTCATTCAGCCATGATGGATCCTAGGTGGCCTTAGCTGGCTTTGCTATGGGTATATGGCACCCCCCAAAAATATTTTATTATTACACTATAGTCCTCCGTGTCCGCTGCTATTTGATAATAACACAAATATATATAAAAAAACTGTGGGTGACAGAATCCTTTTCCTACTTCCTACACATAACACACTGTTGGCTTCTAATATCCAAATCTGGAAAATCTGTAACCGGTAACACTTCCCATAACACACAATTTACTTGCTACATCATTAGAAGAATGGCATCTACGCTAATATTAGTCTGTTTCTCTCTTATTCCGAGGTCAGCGTAGCCACCAGATCCAGTCTGTATCCAGATCAGAGGGTCACTGCAGTCACCCGGATCCAGTATGTATCCAGCCCAGATGGTGGATCAGCACCTAGAAAGGACCTCTACTGCCCTGAAAGACAGTGGAGACCAGGACAACTCGAGCCCCAGATACAGATCCACTGTCAAGACCATGTCTTACTTGATCTTAGTGCTGCGTTCGACACCATAGATCATGACATACTCATAGATCGATTACAAAACTATACAGGTATTCAAGGGCAGGCTCTAAGATGGTTTAGATCCTACCTGTCCGATCGCTACCATTTTGTTTACTTAAATGGGGAGTCATCTCATTTAACATCAGTAAAATATGGAGTGCCACAAGGATCCGTCCTAGGTCCCCTTCTATTTTCAATATATATGTTGCCCCTTGGTAATATTATTAGAAAATACGGAATTAGCTTCCACTGTTATGCTGATGATACTCAGCTATATATCTCAACGAGACCAGATGAAACTTCCCAATTATCTAAGCTAACAGAGTGTGTTAAAAATGTAAAAGATTGGATGACACACAATTTTCTCCAATTAAATTCGGATAAGACAGAGATACTAATTATTGGACCAAAAAACACTACACAGAATCTTGTAGATTACAATCTGAAACTAGACGGATGTACTGTTACTTCCTCTACAGTCAGAAATCTGGGTGTTATATTAGACAGCAATTTGTCTTTTGAAAATCATATTTCCAGTGTTACAAAAACTGCATTCTTCCATCTTAGAAACATTGCCAAGCTACGAAACATGTTATCTGTTTCTGATGCAGAAAAGCTAGTTCATGCATTCATGACCTCTAGACTGGACTATTGTAATGCACTTCTAGGTGGTTGTCCTGCTTCGTCATTAAACAAGCTACAGGTCGTCCAAAATGCAGCAGCTAGAGTCCTTACCAGGTCAAGAAAATATGATCATATTACCCCAATTTTACAGTCTCTGCACTGGCTACCTATTAAGTTCCGTATCAGTTACAAATTATCATTACTTACCTATAAGGCCCTAAATGGTTTAGCTCCAGCGTACCTAACTAGCCTTCTACCACGTTACAACCCATCACGCACCCTAAGGTCACAAAACGCTGGACTTTTGGTCGTTCCTAGGATAGCAAAATCCACTAAAGGAGGTAGAGCTTTCTCACATTTGGCTCCCAAACTCTGGAATAGCCTTCCTGATAATGTTCGGGGTTCAGACACACTCTCTCTGTTTAAATCTAGATTAAAAACACATCTCTTTCACCAAGCATTCGAATAATATATCTTTTTAACTGTTAGTGTAGTTGCATCTGTTCAAAGGTGCATTTTTATTCATTAACTTGGGTTAAACTAATTTTACTTTGTTGGATCAGCAGCTATGCTAATGATGTCTGTATTTTGTTTCTATGTTTCGCCACGGGATTTACATCCCGTGGTAACTAGGATTTAAACAAGCTCCAGTCTGGATCCAGAACACCTGAGAAGAGATGATGCTGACCCTCAGAGGACCCCAGATGATGCTACCTTGAATCAACAAACAGAACTAACAATTATTGCTAAATGTGTCACTGAATCATATAATAACTTAATTAATAATATTGATAGTTCATCGTCTAGCTGACTACGTCTTATATTATTATTGTTATTATTTTAATTTTTTCTAAAATCCTGTCAAATGTGCAAAAACTACTAGCTACTACTAAATATTGTAGAAACATAATTTTCTGTAAAGTTGCTTTGTAACGATTTATTTTGTAAAAAGCGCTATACAAATAAATTGAATTGAATTGAATTGAATGTCTCCTAGACAGCCATCGGGAGAAGACCACAGGAAACAGATGATTCTTCTGCACAGTCTGACTTTGCTGCAGCCTGGAATTGAACTACTGGTTTCGTCTGGTCAGAGGAGAAGTGGCCCCCAACTGAGCCTGGTTTCTCCAAAGGTTTTTTCTCCATTCCATCACTGATGGAGTTTTGGTTTCTTGCTGCTGTCGCCTCATGTACAGCGATATCATTGACTTGATTGCACAGATACTATTTAAACTGAACGGAGCTGGATGATAACATAATTTAATTCAATGATGAGCTGCCTTTTTGCTTTATTGACACATTATTTTCCTATATAAATAAGCGCTATATAAATAAAGGGGACTTTACTTGACTTGACTCTCAAGACACCGGATGATTGCTTCCTTCCAATTGAGGTTGGTGGTGTCTGGGAGCTCTGCAGGGAGATGTTAAGTAATCCCAATCTGGAACAGCGTCAAGAGGGTTTCCCCCTTGAGGGAGCTGTGAGGGTAAAGACGATGGGGTTGGGGCTCGCCTGAGCCATGGCGATGAGCTTCGCTCGTTCCTCCATTTAGAGTGGGGAGAAACGAACATTCAAAAAAATTAAAGAAACAAAAACAAACATGGGTAGAAGGGGCACCGCTTACTTTCAGTTTTGGTCTAGAATTCTGTAACGGTCCGCCTACTGTGGAGGAGATGAAGGAGTGAGGTGATGAAGAACATTATCATGAAACAGTCTTTTATTTGACAGAAACTCACAGATTCGACGGGGGTTTGCGTTCAATTCCAGACAAAGAAAGACTGCACAGACGCAAACTTAAATAACCAGGGAAACACCGTAATGAATAGACACCCCTGGAACACATTGGAAACAATTAGGACAGGAACAGGAAGGACCAAATAAGGAAAACAGGAACATACAAGTGACAGTAGACATGTGGGGACGTGTTAGAATGAGCCATTTTAGGAGGGCGTGGTTGATTTTGTAAAGAATATCTCTTTGGATTTGAGACTTTAATCTTTGCAAATTGATCTTCTTTGTGCACCAAGAGCTTGTAACACTCCAAAGAGAAAGGAAAACTTGAAATCGCATCACATGACCTCTTTAATGTAACTATTTTCAACAACAATAATATTTCTTTCTAAATGTTTCCCGAACAGGAAATCAGCATATTGGAATGATTTCTGAAAGATCACATGACCCTGAAGATTGGAATAATGTATGCTGAAAATTCAACTTTGCATCACAGAAAAAAATTATAATTAAAATAAAACTCACAACTCACTGTTTTTAATGTATTTTTAATCAAACAAATGCAGCTAAAAATTCACACTAAGCCCAAAAGTCTGTGGGATTTCCGCCCACTTTATTGTCGTCTAGATCAATTACAAAATTAACAGCACATCCGACCTTAAACAAAGTCAACAGGATTTAAGGTCTCATTCATTCTTGTAGCAATTGTGAGATTAGTTATGCTCTAAAGTTTAATACTTGCCTAAACAAGCACTGGAGGTCTGACAGAACGGGTGATTGTCAGCTTAAATAGAAAGTTTTAATCGTACAAAATTAGGCAGAATGATGGATTACACAACTGGTGTGTGAATGTGCATTTGATTGGTGTTACAGTAAATGTTTAACCCTCCATCAGGACTGTGGCTTTTGGCTGTGGAGAAACAAGCAATTCTGCCATGTTTTTGTTCTCATAATTCTTTGTTATTATGCAAATAGCAAAAAACTGGAGCAACTGCAGGGGCTTTTATTTAGCCGTCTAATTTGCTGTAATCAAACCCTAGATTGTGACACAAGAGATGTTCTCACCTCAACCAGATGTGCCTCATCAGAAACGGATCACAGAGCTCTCTTTATGTTTCTGCCTCCATTTCCTCACCCGGCAAACTCACGCACACTTATGAAGACCACCAAAACACTAATAACTCCAACCACCGACACAACCACTCGGACGTCAGCCCTTCCTCTCCTGATAGCCTAAATGGTGGTCATAGGACATTAAGTTCTATCAGAGGACATTTGCTCAGGAAGAGAAACAGAGCTGTGACAGTGGGAGTGGAAGATGAATCGAGCGCACGAATTATGTCGAGACGAGTCAGATGATCTCATCACTATTGATAGTAATGAGTCCGACAGCAAGGACCACAGATGCATCAGATCAAACAGTTTAAGTCATTACAGAGATGCACATGTGCGATCACTCACTTAAAGACATACCAGACATGCAATCACAAATACCACACACAATGAAAATTATACAAATAAGTACACGCATGCCCACAAATGCGCCATCAGAGGCCAGTGGCCAAGGTTTGACTTCAAAAGTGCTCGTTTCCCATAGAATCACCTATTTAGCGTGACATATATAGTCCAATTCATTATATATACAGTCTTAAAAATAATCTTTCCAATAAGAACTAAAAGGGCTTCACAGTTTGACAGGTCATCAGTGTATAAGTGGTTGAAGGGAAGGGTTTATTTCAAACTGGCAAGTATACTAGCTTTTTTTTTTTACATTTTGGAATAATGTACAATGATGAATTATTCACAATAGGTACAATTCTTGATAAGCAAACAACATAGTCAATTTTGATTTTATTTTAGCTTCCTCAAACAACTTAGTTCTTCAGGGAACCATCTATCTACTGAAATTAAAAGAACAAATTATTATGAGAACAAAAATAAATATGTTGACAATGTGGCATCCAGAAACTAATTGTTAAGAATATGTGTATCACAATTTATTGGATCTTTTAAGTATTGACTATGAATGCATTTAAATGTATTCTGCAGATTCACACCAAAAATAAACACACACACACACATACACACACAGACATTTACACACACGCATACTCGCACACGCACACGTTTGTTTGTTTTTGTGAAAAGTGGGGACATCCCATAGGTGTAATGGTTTTTATACTGTACAAACTGTATATTACATGGCACTACACCAGGGATAGACAACTCCTGTCCTGGAGGGCCACTATCCTGCAGAGTTTAGCTTCAGCCCTCATAAAAACTCACCTGCCTGTTATATATATATATATATATATATAAAACACATTCATATTTATATATAATGTTTACACTATATATAATTTCATTTATACAAAATTTTATTAAATTATCAAAAATATAGCTATATAAAAATATAAACACATAATGCCCAAAACTTAATATTTAGCTGTAAGGGAAACAGGTCAATTTAGCTCAAAGGGAATCACTTAAGATTTTAAAGGGAATTTGGACAAAATAACTGTTTTACGGCTGATCTCTGAAACGGCCAGTGATTCATTGAACGAGCCATATAACATCTCTGTACTCTGTAATGGATATTAATATCCAAAGTATAATGAAAACACTATTAATTAGCACATTAATAAGATTGGCATTTTAGGACATTAACTTGTAAGCACAAAACACCAGATACTTCTCTTTTCAATATGAATAAGACTTTTAAATATAAACTGATCTAACACATAAGCACACACACTCACACATTCACACAAGTTGCAGGAAGAGAGAAAGTTAGGAAAGAATGAGTTTAAGAGAATTAATACGTGAAATCCCAAGTTTACAGCATTACGTGAAATTGCATAGATATGAACAACCATCAATTGTTACAAATTATGGTAGTGCTAAACGTAAAACAAAGTGCGAGATGAGGATCTGGAACAAATAAGGAGTTTACTGATAACAAAGGAGAATTTTCCCATTTTTTAAGAAAATGTGCCGCGAAATCAAGGATTTTTGCCCGCAACAATCACAAAAAAAAGTCAGCGTTTTTCTGGAGGGAGTGACATATTTATAAACTATAAGAAATAAAAAGCTATAATTTGAGACCAGAAATGCATCACGTAACTGTAAGAGTAAATAATAATGGTAATAATGATAATAATAATAATTATTATAATAACTATACACCAGTTTGTAAATAAGTTTGTAAATTACCTAATCTCTCTATCCAAAAAAAAAAAAACCTAATTAATTCTATTTCTGGCTCAGACTGTATATTAAAGGATCCTCCACCCTAAAATTAAAATTTTGTCATTAATCATTTACCCCCATGTTTTGGATGAAATCCCGGAGGATTGTAACTGTACCATTCACTGCCCAGTAAATTACACTGTCAAAGTCCAGAAAAGTATAAAAAAAAATCGTCAGAATAGTCATCTTAAAGTGACAGCACTTTCTTAATATTAAATGCAGTTTCATAACAAGGTTCGGGAGGAGCACGTCAGATACTTAGCCTAATTAACACAGGTGGAGCCACTTAATATAATCAACCTTAGGGTATAAATACAGCTGAATTAGCCTACCTGTCTCCATTGATGGTTTGTCAGCATCCCCCCTCCATCCCCATCTCCTCCACTAGAGTTCATTTTACACTTTTACATATACGGGGGGGTACTCTAGGTTCGGGCCATTCCCGAGCTCGGAGCCCCTTCCCCGGACAGCACGCCAAATATGCACTATAATACTTCAGCTAATTATATGTAAGTGTGAACTCGTGAATCAAACGGCAACAACTAAGAAACCACTCAGCTTTAACTTTAATAAAGATTAGTCTTTAATTTATACTGTAAAATATGCAATGCAGTTTTACATTTAATTACTTTATTAAAATGTCTGAATCTAAAAACTAATGTTAGACCTACCTTAAAAAAACAACAAATGAAAATCACTGTTTATTTTATTTCTATCTTTAATCTATTGTATTTATTTCTGCTGTTGCTTGTAGTTGGATAGATTATTCTTATTTTATTTATTTTTATTTGACAGTTTCGTTTTTCCTTAATATTGCACATACCGAACCATACCGAAACCATGAATCTAAAACTGTGCTAGAAACCGAACTGTGAACAAGTTGAACCATTCCACCCCTAATTGGAAATAATTAGCTTGCTGAAGAGCAGATGACCCAGTTTGATGGTTTCCTGCATACTTTCCTCTGACAACATTTTGGATTTTTATATGTTTTCATCATTCAGATTCATTATGCTGGTTATGCATTGATTAACATTCTTGCAGATCAGTGTATTTATTCTTGCACAACATCTTAAATCTTGGTGCCCTGCAGAAAGTCACTCAACATTTAATGTTATTAAATATTTTGGATATTTAAAAATGCATCTTTACAACCTTAAATGCATTAGTAGATTCACTCCTAAAATAAACACACAATGACCAAATATATAATACATATTACGTATGTTGCATTTATAATTTTTAATCTATTATTTATATATAATTTTAATGTCCAAACTCTTACATTTTATTATATATATATATATATATATATATATATATATATATATATATATATATATATATATATATATACATACACACACACACACACACACACACAGGTGTGTCTCAATAAATTAGAATGTCGTTGAAAAGTTTGTTTCATTAATTCAATTCAAATTGTGAAACTGGTGTATTAAATAAATTCAGTGCACACAGACTGAAGTAGTTTAAGTCTTTGGTTCTTTTAATTGTGATGATTTTGCCACACATTTAAAGGGGGGGTGAAATGCTCGTTTTCACTCAATATCCTGTTAATCTTGAGTACCTATAGAGTAGTACTAAATCCTTCATAACTCCAAAATTTTTTTAGTTTTATTATATTCATAAGAGAAAGATAGTCTGTACCGATTTTTCCTGGAAAAACACGAGCGCCTGGAGGCGAGACGTGTGGGCGGAGCTAAAGAATCACGAGCGCCAGTAGGCTTTTGAGTTGAGAGCGTTTGGAAGCTGTGACATTACCGTGAGGAAAAAAAAACATCCAAAACAAACCATGGCTAACGGTCAGATTCAGCGTATATTTATGATCCACAATCAGATCCCGAGGCTGAAATTGAACAAGAGCAGCATCAGCAATCAGTCTCTATGTGGTATGTACTGAAACTGTATATATTTGCTTAGCGGTTTTGGAAAAGGACTAAGTTCTACTTTATGTCGTCTTTTTTTTTTTTTTTAAGCTGTACATGTGGAAAGTACAGTTTGATGACAACATCGCATGTTGTTTACTTGATGTGCTTACGCGCCGATAGCTAAGTTAACAACACAGAGATATTTGAAGCAGTTTTACTCACATGCGGTTTCAACACACGTTGGACTTTTTCGTTGGGACTGCATTATCCTTAAGAAATAAACGATGTGCAAATCCGGCGTCAAACTGGGCCTTGTTTGTAAAACAAGCATCTTCAAAATGCAGGGAACAAACACAAACACTTGCACAACTCCGTTGATGCTCTGTAAAAATAAACTCCATCCACTGGTCCCTTAATACTGTTTTTTTTTTTGGTAATCTGTGCAGGGTTGTCTTGCCCTGGCAACCAAAATCACACTCCTTTTGTGACATTTTGTGACGCTCTCGCTCTGATCAGTGAACGTCTGTGCTCTCTGTGCTCTGCTCTACACGAGCGCGTGCTCTTCCGGCAAATGTACCCTCAGGACCCATATGACCCATTACGAAACTTGTGACAAACCGGAAGGAGTATTTTTGGAACAGAAATACTCCTTCAAACGTACAACTTAATTTTTTAAACTTTGTCCATGTTTAGCATGGGAATCCAACTCTTTAACAGTGTAAAAAACTCAGTATGCATGAAATAGCATTTCACGCCCCTTTTAAGAAAAACCCACCAATTCACTACCTCAACAAATTAGAATACTTGATAAGACCAATAAAAAAAACATTTTATTTCTGGAAAGTATGTTCATTTACTGTACATGTAATCAATACTTTCAATTCGGCATGGCATGGAGGTGATCAGTTTGTGGCACTGCTGAGGTGGTGTGGAAGCCCAGCTTTCTTTGACAGTGGCCTTCAGCTCATCTGCATTTTTTGGCAGATGACATTACACCCCAAATCATCACAGACTGTGGAAACTTAACACTGGACTTCAAGCAACTTGGGCTATGAGCTTCTCCACCCTTCCTCCAGACTCTAGGCCCTTGGTTTCCAATTGAAATACAAACCTTGCTCTCATCTGAAAAGAGGACTTTGGACCACTGGCAACAGTCCAGTTCTTCTCCTTAACCCAGATAAGACGACTCTGACATTGTCTGTGGTCCAGGAGTGGCTTAACAAGAGGAATACGACAACTGTAGTCAAATTCATTGACACATTCGTGTGTGGTGGCTCTTGATGCCTTGACTCCAGCCTCAGTCTATTCCTTGTGAAGTTCACTCAAATTCTTGAATCGATTTTGCTTGACAATCCTCATAAGGCTGCCGTTCTCTCAGTTGGTTGTGCATCTTTTTCTTCCACACAACTTTCTGTTATCATGCTTGGATACAGCACTCTGTGAACAGCAAGCTTCTTTGGCAATGAATGTTTTTGAAGGGTGTCAATGATTGTCCTCTGGACAGCTGTCAGATCAGCAGTCTTCCTGTGTGTGTATGAATAATTATATGTGTATATATATTTATATGTATGTGTATATTACATTAATATATAAAACATACTTTTTTACTTTATTTTTAATATTTATATTATATATACTATAAATACTATATATATATATATATATATATATATATATATATATATATATATATATATATGACCATTTGTTAAAAAAAGCAATTAATTGCAGTCCCTATTTCTACCATTTTTCTAAAGGAAGCCAGAAGCATACTATATCTATTATTTATATAGAATTGTAATATGCACAATGTTAATATTCTTTGTAATATATAAATTACATGAAATTATAATACATTGTTTTATTTTTAAGTAAAATAAATTTCAGTTGAAAAAGCAACAACTATTCATTAATGTTTTTAAAAATGTCTGTCCCTGTTTTTACCCTATTTGTGAAAGGTGTCCGATGCACACATGAGAGATGGAGAGACAGTGAGAAAGAGACTGATATGCCTGAGATCTGCTCATCTTCAACACCTCTCCTCCACAGGTGGCTATCTGATACTAGTTTCTCTTGCTTGCTGATTTTGGCTTGTAGCTTTTGTCCTAATATACCCTTTACAGACTTTTCAGAAAAAGAGAGAAAGATCCCTGACAGGTCCAGAAGCTTCCCATGCACGGCGTGGCTGCTGTTTCCCAGCCTTACAACAACATCTCAGCGAGTGTATGCAAACAAGACCTCTACACTCAGCTCCATCATTTCATATCATAACTATTTTCTTTTTGATGGGGAATGTGCTTCGCCCTCCCCTGATGCTCAGACCCACTGGAAACCATGCGCGCACACACATTTTACAAAACATTTGGCAGTGTTGTTTAAAATATGTTACAAAGAAAAACCCTGTTAAAACTGCAAACAGCACGTATTTCATCTTGTCACTTGGCATTGCACGAAAACAATTGACAGATAAAGGCTGAACTGACAGTGTGACATCATTCAACAATCCTTCAATCTGTATATCTGCTGGATTATAACTCAGAGTCTTACAAAAGACTCCTTTGACACGTAATCAGTCATAACTGTTATTCCATGTCATATGACAATTTCATAATGCATGTAAATAATCAGCAGGATCACGCATGCCTTTCACAAATACTTTAAACACCTATGTAACTAAAACACCTGAGTCCCCGGGGAGCCACGCCTATAGGCACTTTGCACGGAGTTTAAATCCATCTGTAAATAAGACTAAGGGCTCAACTTGTAAAAAAAAAATAACAATACAAAATACATGCGTGCGTTATCATGTGATGTAGATGTTGCTGTTTATTTAGACAGGTTGTATTTACATTTTTGTTTTGAAATATATCCTCAATACAGTTTTATTAGGAAGCTCATTTCTGCCATGAAATAAAATATTAAAAAGGTAATTTTAAAGGGGGGGTGAAATGCTCGTTTTCACTCAATATCTTGTTAATCTTGAGTACCTATAGAGTAGTACTGCATCCTTCATAACTCCAAAAAGTCTTTAGTTTTATTATATTCATAAGAGAAAGATAGTCTGTACCGATTTTTCCTGGAAAAACACGAGTGGCTGGAGGCGTGACGTGTGGGCGGAGCTAAAGAATCACGAGCGCCAGTAGGCTTTTGGGTTGAGTGCGTCTGGAAGCTGTGACATTACCGTGAAGACAAAACCAACCAAAACAAACCACGACTAACAGTCAGATTCAGCGTATATTTATGATCCAGAATCAGATCCAGAGGCTGAAATTGAACAAGAGCAGCATCAGCAATCAGTCTCTATGTGGTATGTACTGAAACTGTATATATTTGCTTAGCGGTTTTGGAAAATGACCAAGTTCCACTTTGTCGTCTTTTTTTTTTTTTTAAGCTGTACATGTGGAAAGTGCAGTTTGATGACAACATCGCATGCTGTTTACTTGATGTGCTTACGCGCGGATAGCTAAGTTAACAACACAGAGATATTTTAAGCAGTTTTACTCGTGCAGTTTGATGACAACATCGCATGTTGTTTACTTGATGTGCTTATGCGCCGATAGCTAAGTTAACAACACAGAGATATTTGAAGCAGTTTTACTCACCGCATGCGGATCCAACACACGATCGTGACCCTTTTTCGTTGGGACTGCATTATCCTTAAGAAATAAACGATTTGCAAATCCGGCGTCAAACTGGGCCTTGTTTGTAAAACAAGCATCTTCGAAATGCAGGGGAACAAACACAAACACTTGCACAACTCCGTTGATGCTCTGTAAAAATAAACTCCATCCACTGGTCCCTTAATGCTGTTTCTCTTTTGGTAATCTGTGCAGGGTTGTCTTGCCCTGGCAACCAAAAACACACTCCTTTTGTGACATTTTGCGACGCTCTCGCTCTGATCAGTGAAGTCTGTTGTGCTCTCAGTGCTCTGCTAGACGGGAGCGTGCGCTCTTCCGGCAGACGCGCCCTCAGGAACCATATAAGGAAATTCCGCTCCATCTAACGTCACACAGAGCCATACTCGGAAAAAAACTTTCCGAAACTTGTGACAAACCGGAAGTAGTATTTTTGGAACAGAAATACTCCTTCAAACGTACAACTTAATTTTTTAAACTTTGTCCATGTTTAGCATGGGAATCCAACTCTTTAACAGTGTAAAAAACTCAGTATGCATGAAATAGCATTTCACCCCCCCTTTAACTTTTTATCTAAAAATAGCATTTTTAAATGAAAAATGTGCACAATACATTACTTTTGAATGCATTATTGATGTTGTGCATAACAATGCAATTAATTGTGATTAATCACAGACAATCATAGATTAATCGCGATTTTTTTTTTTTTTTTTTTGCGTTTTGATCTTAAAATTCTGACCTTTTTCCTGTAATTCTGACAGGAAATGGGCTTACATATTTGATTCTATTATTAACAGTTTAAAGGTTATTATAGAAGCAATCAAATGCAATGAAATGGATTAATCCATTTTGTTCAAAGGACATGTATTTTTTGACGCCAGTGTATTGGTCACAAAAAGGCTTGCATTGTGGAGATAAACAAATTAGCAAACAAAAACCCAAACATCTTCACCGGCATCCATTTAACCTAAACATAGCATAATTTGTCTTGTAAAAGAGCTTCCAAGAGGTGTAGGGCTAAGTGAATAAAGCCCAAAATAAAAAGCAGATTGTCAAGAGTGTCTGCCAGGCTAACTCTGCCCATTGTCTACATGCAGTGGTTTCCTTGGAGGAAAGGAAAGTAAAATATAGGAAAGATAGCTTGTCATATATTTGTTACTTTAAAATATCAACCATTAAAAAAAGAAAAGAAATGTATGTCAACTTTATCAACAGAGCTGTGTATATTGCAGATATATCTATGGACTTCACAAAGAAGTTCAGCCAACATGAAATAAAAGAACACACACACACACACACACACACACACATATATATATATATATATATATATATATATATATATATATATATATATATATATATGGACTTAACAGAATCCCAAGTGGTCACAAAAGAGAGAGAGAGAAAAAAAAACTTCAGCATCCAGATTCTAGCAGAAGAAGCTGTTGTCTATTTCAGAGCCGAGAGGACAAATGAAGATAAACAGACAAACCAGATGGGCAGTCTGAGAAAGACTAGGAGATGCAATGAAGAGAAAACTCCTACGGTGAATGTCTCTGTTATTAGATTGAACACTTTTCATCGACAAAGCCTTATTCCATCTGCTATGATGAAATTTGGAAATTTCAGATTAAGAAAAAAGGAACGTTTGGCACACTGCAGTGCAAACAAACTTATGCAAAATAGAAACAATTGATTTTTTTAAAAACTGGTTTTACACAAATGGAGAAAAAATGCACTGGACTCGATCAGACTATCCATGAGTGAGGATACAAAAATCCAGTAGTCTTCAAAAAAGCCACATATTACATTATTTTACAAACTTTTGCTGACTAATAAACAGGATCTTGGTGCCGGTAACATTGAAAAACTATACACATCGTTCATTTTTTATTTCTGCAGCCAACACTGTAACAATACAAAGCTGGTTGAAAATCAGCAAGCTTGCCCTTTAAGATGAACTATTTTCTCTTGCTTTGTTTGCTTAAAGTTAAATCTATTCTGAGGAGGCCTGGTGTTTGCTCTTCAAAACATTTCAATGATTGATGGGGTAATCCTTTGAGTGGCATGTTTGAATTATACAAATTTACAGATATTTACAGTTCTCTCAAGTTTAATCTTTTATTTATTTTTTAGTGCAGGTCAAGAAGAGTTGAGAACAAAATTATATAAAGGAAGCATAGTTTCAATCAATTCCTGTTCCTAAAATACTAATTGGGACTGTATCTAAAATTTCTAAATATAGTTTCTAACAGCATCCCTTCGGCAGCTTAAGGGAACCGTTCACCCCAAAATAGTAAATGAATAGATTTTTTTAAAATGATACAATCTTACAATTATTTAAGATTTATTTACTATTTCCAAATAATAATTACTAAATTATACATTTATAAAAGTATTTATTTAACTGTAATTTATCATATAGCATATCAAGTAATATAAATTGCAATGTAACAGTAACATATTACTATGAAAGTTTGACTCCTAACCCTAAGGTTGTGGGTTCAAGTCTTGGGCAGGCAATACCACGACTGAGGTGCCCTTGAGCAAGGCAACGAACCCCCAACTGCTCCCCGGCCGCAGCATAAATGGCTGCCCACTGCTCCGGGTGTGTGTGTTCACAGTGTGTGTGTGTGTGTGTGTGTACACTGCTGTTTGTGTGCACTTTGGATGGGTTAAATGCAGAGCACAAACTCTGAGTATGGGTTACCATACTTGGCTGTATGTCATGTCATTTTCACTTTTCAGAATTTGCTCGTTATGCTTGTTGTTAGTTATGTTGTTTGCAATGCAAAGTTATGTGCATTTAAGTGTTTAACCCAACTTATAATTTCTACTGTAATTCACAAATATAGTTTGCGAATGAACATGTTTTAACCTGGCACATTAAAACCTCAAACAAATTGTTAGATTTTGTTGCATGAACTGCTTTTATGCCGATTTTTGGAGCTTGGCATCCTCTGCTTACTTTATAATGCTATGTAAAGCAGCATCAGCAATCTGCTAAATATCTCTTTTTGTTGTTTCACATCATATATAGGGTCCCACAGGTTTAGAACAACATGGGGGAAAGTAAATGAAGACTTAAGTAAATGAGGACAAATGCATTTTGATTTATGAGTGAACTATGTTTTAAATGTCTTTTTGAATGGAATGAACCTATAAAATCTTTCAGATACCAGGCTAGATCTTCAACCACTAAGCTGACCGATATTCTAGGTTTCAGTATACAGAAAAAAGGGTTTTATGATATCTGTAGTGTAATCGCTTTATACCATCAGGTATACCTGCCTTTACGAGCACTTCACTGATAAGATAACCACACACATTAAGCTGTTTCCATGTAAACATTCCCAAACAGCAGAAGACAAGGCAGAAGTTTTTAACTGGATAATGTTATGTTGTTATAAAAAGCACACCAATTCAGAGACCTCAAGCAAACAGGACCCTCCTCGTGTTTTCCTAAACATGTTCTCCTCAGTGTCCAGGTTTAATTTTGCTTAAGACCCTTATGGTGTTAGGTGTTAGTCTAATTGACTTCGAGGGGCCCTAGACAGCTGCCTACCTTTGCCTAACGCTGACACTGAGTCCGCCCATGCAGATCACCATTCGTGTCCGGGATGGGAGCCAGATTGCTAAATGTTCTCTTTTGCTTTGAGGGAGTGGTATGAACGAAAGCAAACACAAACTAATCCGAACTCACTCTTTTCTCCTGTTTGTTTCCCTGTTGGGCTCACTGTTTCTCTTGTACTATCATTACCATTACGCAGAATAATTACATCAGCTGCAGCCACTTCCAGGCATCGATCTGTAACTCGAATCAATCCTCTGGAGGCACAAGGGGATGAAATGGTGATCTATGGTGGAGTGTGAGGGGAAAAACCTGACTTTCAGGCACCATAGGAGTTCCAGTCTGTAGAATGGTCGGACAGTTCCTGGTATAGCTGCATCTCTTCCTGCAAGCGCAGCTTTCTAAGTGCTCTAATGAGATAGTGGACAAGAAAAAAAGGTCCATGGGATGCTGCATGTGACAAACGGGAATATGAAGATGTGCGGCGTATGTGTAACGAGTTTATAATTAAAGACACGGCGATGTAAGGCCTCAAGGGACGACTGCTTCCGTCCGAGAGCCTCAATAAATTGGCGAGAATCGACGGCGAATGTTTTGAGGCGTTGAAGACGCGCGCGCTCATTGTCCTCAGGAGCTTTGACTGGAGTTTTCTCAAGTCTCGGAGACGTAAGGAAGTCTGACCATTCCAACTTCCCACGCTTGAGCACTTTTAAGGACGATTCGCTTTAAAGGATAGCGCGCTCTCTCTCTTTCGTGGCGCGTTCTGCGAGCCTCGCGTGGGTTAAATAGACAACGGACGTTCAGTCGCCTCAGGTTGTGTCGACTGAGGGAAAAAAACGCGGCGTCCTCAGGTAGGTTCACTAGAGGCATTTATGACCTATGAGGATCCTTTTTTATTTTATTTTTTATTTTACTCCTAACTTTATAAGATTTTTCAGCGGGAACTGTTTTCTTTATATAAAAAGTGGATTGTATATTAGCAGATAATCAGTGCGCTTCTATGGGATGTGATGCTTAGTTTAGTTTTGCAGATTAACCAGTTAACTGATCTACAATACGAGTCAAAGTTTGGACGGTCACAACTGAATTTAGATTTCCCGTTCATGATTAAGTTCACCGCACAACCAACATTAATGATGTGATCATTTATATAGAATATCTTGTTTATTTCTCAATACAACTCCAAGGAAACATAACTATAAAATCCATGTCCATCTCAGATTATTTTGTTGGGTTCATATTGAGACTTTTGATTGTAGGTGTGGGTATCTTTGCAAATGTGAGCACAGTTGAAAACATTGTTATAATCTGTAACTGAGAGACACGTGCGCTCTTCATGGGCTTCAAACTAGTTTCTGAGGAGCAGGACACTTTCGTCTTTCGTTTGCTCTTCATTGTGTTACTGCTGTCGAGGAGAAATAGACTTGTGGACTAATATAAAATGTGCTTTCTTATCAATATATAAAGCTTAGCTACGTTTTAACTGGTTTATTTTTAAACGAGTTGGAGCACGTTAGTGAAGGAAAATCAGTCAACAAGTGTTGAGCATACATGTGATGTCATTCAGTGGTGTTCGAAAGCACCACAGTATTTAATGAAGAAAATACGTGGTGAGTTTACGGTTTGAATAGATTTGATGACTTACTATTACAGTAAAAACGAACGAGTAGGTGTGTCCATGCTGTCTGGTAGTGAAAGTGTTAATAGCACTTCTTTCTTTTCTTTTCTTAAGAAATCGTAAAAGCTTCCAAAGTTTATTTTTAACATAAAGTGGACTTTTGCATCTTATAAACCCTGTGACTTCTTCACCAGACTGCGTGATCCAGGACTTGGGCAGTGCGGGACTTGCGCGCACTCTGGTCGCGGGAGCGATGCGCGCGCTGCGGGCTCCGGTTCTAGTAATGGGGCTCGTCATGATTATCTGCACTACTGCACAAAGCGACGCCAGCGTGAACAAGGTCGAGAAAACGTTCAGACGGATAATGGACATCATGAGACTGGCGGAAAACAGCGTTGACGACGCGAGCGCGCAAAAGAAAGAGAGCGCGCCTAAGGACACTCATCGTCTCAAAACGGAAACCGGGGAAACTATTTTAAGTAAGCAGAGCATTCAATGAACATAAAAATTTAGGAATGTTAATACACTGGATAGCAAAACGTGGCAAATTACATTAATTGGAAAGTTAATTAAAAATGTAACTGAAATAAGCACAAAAATATTTTTAAGCCAAATGTAAAAAAAAGAAAGAAAAGTTTTTAAAGGCTAAAACGTTAAGCCAAAATGTCTCTTTCTAGTTGTGAAACATGTCCATTTTCCTACTGAGAAACTGACTTCATGCATCACCTTAAAACCATATAAAAGTCATCGTAAAATGATTTATAAAAGTGAGGCTAGTCAAGAGAAAAGCTCTTGCATCATTTGATGTAACTTGATGCAATTAAAGTCTATGTGCCTTCTTTCTCTTTGACCTATATTTAAGAGGAATGTGACTTACCCACTAGGGCACGAGCCAAAGTCTTAACTCTCAAAGCATTAGGTGAAATAGTTTTGCATTGCACCTGTTGTGTACCAAGTCAGACACATGTTATTGGTGGTCAGCAATTCCCAATTAGGTCACTAGAATAGTTACAATATTAGCGTAAGTGATCATAATGTTAATAGAAAGCTTGTTTTTCGGTCTAAACCTCTTAGTCGGAGCATGTTCATTGCTGAGGAATGTTGAGCTGAGTGATTAATCAGTGCTTCAGAATCATCCCTCTTGAAGCATCGGTGGATATCCAGGATTTGACCTTTGAATGTTTCTTTCTTTTCACAGAAATCTTTCCCAGAGACCTCCGAAACAAAGAGAAGGTTATCAAAATCTTAACAGGTAGATAGAGACTCAAGAGTTTTCTGTGACCTTGAAACCAAAATGGTGTTTGAGAATTTTAACCTGGCTGTTTTCCGTCCACCAGGTCCTCTTTATTTCAGTCCAAAATGCAGGAAGTACGTCTACAGGCTTTATCATAACACCAGAGACTGCACCATCCCTGCATGTGAGTAAAGTCATGCATTCCTATCTCTTCAGACCCCGCCAACAGATCACATCTCTGCCCACATGCATCACGACCCTCTACAAACTCTTTATATTCATGACAGTCTCATGTCGGCTAGGTTCCCATGATTTACCCCTGCACATGGAGTTTTAACACAGAAACAGTATAGGCTACAAATTCAGGATTCATCCAGCTGATTATCCAACTCATCCAGCTTTACTCCTATCCTCAGACTACAGAAGGTGTGCAAGACTCTTGGTGCGACTGGCAGAGAGTCCGAGATGTCAAGAGGGTTAACTGTACCAGGTAAGACACTTTTTAAAACACTTTTATTTGTTTATTTTTTTGAATGTAGGTAATTCAACAAGAAATGGGAGAAGACCAGAAGAAAGGAATATTCAGGAATCCCATGGCCCTAGAAAAATCATTAAAATTAATAAGATTGCAAAAATATATGACATTTCTAAAATCAATTTTTTTTAATATATATATGTTATAATATATATATATATATATATATATATATATATATATATATATATGTGTGTGTGTGTGTGTGTATATATATATATATATATATATATAATATAATCTTTACATATTGTACAAGTGATTTAAAAAAAAGAAAAAAAAAACAAAAAAAAAAAATATATATATATATATATATATATATATACACACTAATTTTAAAAAAGTGTGTATATATATATATATATATATAAATATATATATATATATATATATATACACTAATTTTAAAAAGTATATATATATATATATATATATATATATATGCACTGCGCTCCTTATAACTACAGTGTGTGTAAATTAAAAAATCTAGATTGGATTAGAATTTATGAAAAATGTCCAAAACTGGATATGACGCTAAGAAAGATATTTAATATTTAGATGTTGTACACAAGATTCAGAGGACACATTTACTCTAAGCTTTTTTTGACAACACATATTCCAGGATTAGATAACTTATCCAAGCTATTACAGATAAACCTGTGTGTCTTAGCAATTAGGATGTGATTTAAGCAGGTAAACAACCTTAAGTCAATGCTTTAAGGTTTTTTTTCTTCTCCCAAAGACAACTTCAGAGAAGTACATGTAACAAAACCTGTCTCCCAATTTCTCACAGAGGGAAAAAATTCAGATGCATCCAAGTGCACACATGTATGTGAACACAGCCAAGTCTGAAACAGAACTAAATTTATCTTCCTTTATCAAGCAGGTTGAAGCCAAACCAGAATGACCCAAGTAAAAAAAAAAAACAGCAGTCAAAGTGCCTTTGGACAAGAGAAGAGAATTTAAACCAACACGCAACATTCCACATAATCAGCACAACGCGTCCAGAACACTGCTCTGCCTCTCTGGAGAATAGATGTGGGAAAGTATTGACAGAGCAGTAAACGGACACGGAATAATGGGATGCACTTGCCCAAGGATGGTCTGATGGACTCAACATAGAGCCAATGTTAAAACACAGGACGACAGAGAAACAAAACAGAAAACGCTTTTGGCGTAGTGCGTTCTGAATCTGTCTGCCAAAAAAAAAATCATTTCATTATGAAAAAGGGATTGCCATGTTTTGATATCAGATTATCGAGACCCGTCAGTCAGTGCTGATGTTTTGTTCGACATGCCTTGATGGGGTTACAATTCAGAGCCGTGATGACAAATCGAGTTAGTTCGCTGCAACGAGAGAGCTTTGCTTTTCTCTGAGCTCGAACTGAAAATCAGTTAATTGCATGAAAGTTTCCTTTTGCTTTTGTTTGCCAGCAGACAGGTAGATTTTTGCAGTATATCTGTGACCAAAAGCTTTTTGTTTTCGTGTGAGACTATGAGTGTGCGACCGTGGAATATATTCAGTATATTTTGATATGTAAATGTTGTACAAATGAGACTTTAAAATCCCTATAACAAACATAAGCGTCTGACGTATGATGGGATATGTATATTTAAAAGAAAATATATTTAAATAAATTATGATTGTTTAAGCACTGTGGTCTTTAATGTGGTAAAAGACACCAAAGAATGTAAAGGTTAATCTTCTGCAGCCTAAAACAGTCTCGATCTAGTTTAACAGCTTATCTTGGCATCAGAAAATATATATATTTTTAAGGAAGTTCAAGATCTCTCATCACTCCTGGTGGATGCTCTGGATGGTTCAGAGATATTGATTTTTTTTGTGACCACACCAAAGTTAACAGTCAACTTCTGTTAATAAATAAACATCTTAGTAATGGGGGAAAAATCTAAAGATATTCCCAAAAGATGAAGTGGATGAATGAGAGGAAAGGGAAAGTAATCAGAACTGGAACAACAACAGTCATATTCAAAGAAATTAGCGAAAAGAAAAAAAAACTGCAAAAAAACTAATTTCAGCATTTTCATTTTCATTTATTTTGGTGAATTTACTCTCTTCAGAGGATATGGTCAACAAAAGCAGTTTGCAGCTGCTCAAACAACCTTACTAAAGACATTACAACTTATTTTACATTTAAAGACAAAGTGCTTCTCTATACACTGCGATAATAGTTTTGTGTGTTTTGCGTAAGACACTTGATCAATATTTCAATCAGTTATTATTTAAGTCCGAGCAGCTCATGATGAGGTGTCGCAGGTTTCAGGAGATGGTCAGTATGTGTGTGTGTGTGTGTTATGAGTGCTGCTCCAGGAAGGCTTTGCAGCACCTCACACATTGTTCATACACCGTCTCAAAGTCTTTATCACTCCCCTGCAGGCAAAAACAAACAAACCATTAAAATGTAACCGTAAACAGAAATTACGCAGCCAAGCATAGCAGCAACAGACACGTGAACTTAAGAATGATCAAAAGACAGTAGAGCCGAAATATTTTGGTAATAGATTCAAAGTATCTCTAATTTACAGCCTTACCTTTTTTCTAGAATGCTTATGCCTTAGCATTACTGGACCAAAACAATCCTTTTTTTTTTTTTGCCTAATTTGAGCTAAAGAATCAACAGCAACACCAAAAAACTAAAATCAGTTATTTTAAATGCTACAAGTGAATTTAGGCATCAAGCACACATTTTTGTTGTTGTTGTATTTACTATAATAGATTCTGAGGTAGAAAGACTGAATTACTCTTTCCTTGTAAAAGTTCTCCAATAGTTGTTTTATTTGCAATTAAAAAGGTAAAAAGATTTACATTGTCTGAAAGAGGATGAGTCTGAAAAAGGATTGGTGTACAGATTAACTTAAAAGGGGTCATATGATACGATTTCAAGTTTTTCTTTCTCTTTGGAGTGTTATAAGCTGTTCGCGAATAGATAAGATCCCTAAAACTGCAAAGACTAAAGTCTCAAACCCAAAGAAATATTCTTAATAAGTTTAGACTCATCCACGCTCTCCTAAAAGGCCCGGACAAGTGTATGTCACAATGTGGGAAGATTTGCATAACGCCGGCCAAATATTCACGCAAAGAAAGAAGGCTAACTTTCAGTCCCTACAGAGAAATGCGATTATGCGATCGCCTGATTTAATCAGCCAAAGGCCGCATATTTATGGGGGGGGTCACAGTTTTTTCAAATACGCCGCTGTTTTGCCTCATAAATTGCCGATTTCAGAAAGCAAAATATGCGGGGCTAGCATGATTTCATAATCCCTGTATTTTCGTTGCAAAAAACTCACATGTATATTAGCAGAAAGTTGAAAAATGTTGCGTTACTTCACACAAGTAAAGCGCCATATTCCCCCTATTGCCATGGGAACTTTATGAAGTGACGTAATTACGTGACGTGAACATCATCTGCAAACCCCGGGGTGAAACCAGGGTGAAACTTATTTGCCAACAAAAAATAAGCCAATCACAATGCACTGGATAGCTAGCCAATCAGAGCACACCTCACTTCTCAGAATGATGAGCTTTGTAAAAATCTACGCGTTTCAGAAGGCAGGGCATAGAGGAGAAACAATAACATACAGTATGTGGAAAATAATGTGTTTTTTTTTTTTTAAACTTAAACCGCATAAAACACATTTCATTACACCAAATACACAACATAAATGTTCTTTTTAGCAACATCATATGACCCCTTTAAGTCAGTATTATATGATGTTAAAGGTAAATCTAAATCTTAAAAGTAGACTGCCATAAACTGCAATATGGAAGA
The DNA here is from genome assembly GCF_003368295.1 of Carassius auratus. NCBI lineage: Eukaryota > Metazoa > Chordata > Actinopteri > Cypriniformes > Cyprinidae > Carassius > Carassius auratus. Next base: position 122,720 of record NW_020524108.1, on the reverse strand, counting down.
ATAAAAATAAGACAGAGCACACTAAAAATATAATAAAGGCTTTGCTCAAGTGTTATTTTAACATTACTTATTAACTGATAATATAGTATTTATTCCTATTCTGAAGTAGCTTTTATTTTTTATATGTTCAGCTTCAATTTGAATTTACATTTATGTACTTTTCCCATTTTATTTTTTAAATGTCTGTTAAGCTTTATCTTATCTCCGTTTTAGTAATTTTACTTCTTCAACTTATCTTATTCTTAACATTTCTCATTTTGGTTTATATTTTTAATTTTAACTTTTGTCATCTAATATTTTAATTTTTTTTCAGTTATCAAAATCAATGTTTAATGTTTTCATTTTTGTTAACAATAACCGTTAACCTTCAGGCTCTTCTATTAGCTCAGTTTGTGAAGTTCAAATGCTAAAATAGCCATGGATCTCCTCTTTGGACACACAATGTACCATCACCACCATCAAAAGAAACTGCACTCCACACTTGAGGACCACACTTCCTCTTACACTTGAGTCTTGGGGGACTAAACAGGAAATCTCAGCTATCTCAAGAGTGATCATCACCACAAGAGCATCTGGTTGGCGAACTGTCCGACGAAGAGGCCAGTTTCCTATTCTGTCATGGTTGAAAGGCCTACCTACTTCAGCCAGCTGGCTGTCAGCCATGAAGAAACACACGAGGGAAACATCCAACGTGACACCTTCCAGGATTATCATAGTGTGACTGTGACAACTGTGCTGGAAGCCTTCAGCCTAGCGAAACATCTTCAAAATGTGCCCTGAAACAGTCCTTAGACATCCTCTCACTGAAAAACGATTTTGATGATCTTCACAGATGTGTCTTGGAGAGCTGGTGGTGTGAGAGGAATGACCTGATATCAGGCCCATCAGGTTCTTTCCAGTTTCTATTTCTCAACACACTCGCCCGTCACTCCCCATCATCTCTCAGAACTGACAATGCTTCCCTCCAAACATCATTTTGTGGTTTTATATGTTGGCTAAATCAACTGTTCTGTCATAACTGAGTGTTTGTGACACTAAACCCCTCTGTTTAAACACTAAATAATAAGCTTACATTGGCTTCACATTTACAAACGTAGAAAAACCACAGATTCATCCAGAGTTTTTGACCTACTTGTAGAAGGTGCATCCAAAAATGACAATTTTGGCATCATTTATTCACCTTGATGTTTTAAACCCATGACTGTCCTCCATGAAATGCAAAAGGCGATGTACTGAATAATGTGGACGTCCTTTTCCATGCAATAACTATAGAAGGAGGGGTAAAGCTAGGGCTATGCAATATGGCAAAAAATAAAATCTAGATTTATTCGGAATGCTTGAAGGACTAAAGATTTCGATTTATTAATATTATTCTATATATTTATATGATTTCATTAATTTCATCAAATTTAACAGGACTGCATTTAATGAATCTACAATATTTTCTCGCTGATACACCCCCAATTCGGAAATGAGTGGGGCTTAAATAAAGTTCCCCACTCATAATTACATCTTTGTGGTGCCACTCATGTGCTGACCTTTCAGAAATCACTTGAACACATTGTGATCTGGTTCTACAGTTCAGCTTGTTGTGTTGAAGCACTAGATTAGCAGTGCATATCGACTTAAGACTCATACTGACTACTTTGATGATTTGGTGGTGGTGGTGGTGGTGGTGGGGGGGTCCTCTGTGAGGTTTGAAAGCCCAATTCACTGTAACTGCATGGACAAGACAGAACCGTTCTCTAAACGAATCCTCTTTTTGTCTAGAAAGCTAGTCATAAAGGCTTTATTGACAGGAGTAACCCTACTAGCATGCGCTACTAGCATGAAAATGCAAAAAGAAACGACCACTGGTGAAATAAACGTCCTGCCCACAAACTCGCACCACTGGTCGAGTCAATGCTGTTTGTCGAAATCATACTAGTCAGGATGCTCCAGTGTTTGAGAAAACCAACCTTACCTACAGTTGCCACATTAAGCTTGGATAGCAGTATTTCAACATCCAAATAAGTAATATCCAAAATGTGAAAAAAAAAGAATCATTATGAATCATACAAGAATAAATGTTAAGAGGGAGTGATTGCTGTGGGAAAAAAAAAAGAAAAAAAAAAAAAAAACAAATCGAACTAATCTACTAATGTAAGGTTGATCCAAAGTGGTTCCCACACTAGTTAACAGCTGGAGTCGGACTGAGCTGGAATAGTGAGTGTCAGATGAATCCCAAGACATATAAATTTTATTTTGGGCTTTTTGCCACTTTGATTGAGTATTTGCCAATAAACGACCAGGGGTTGGGGCTGATCCTGCTGTGTGCATGTGTGTACACTTACATAGTACGGGTCTTGGATAATAAGCTGTTTTTCAGGATCGTAGGAGCCGAGCAGCTCAATCTTGGCTTTGCTGTTTTTCACGCTGCTTGCCTTCTTGTTCAGATCTCTGTAAAAAAAACGCACATACATACACTTTAGATCCTGTGCAGCCAACATACTGATTCATAATCTGATTCCTATCAGTGGTGCAATCTCCATTCTTTCAGGCTAATTCGGGAACATGATTTAAGCAGCAATGAAATTTGACAGGATCAGACTTTTTTTTTTGCAACAGTCTCACAGGAGCAAGACGTTGCAACACACACTTAACAGCTGAAAAATATAAATTAATTATAACACGCATAACAGTGCCTAGGTAGCGATAGCTGGTGTGACTGATCATGAACTAGGATATTAAATACAAACAATTACTGCTAAGGATGTGCAAAACACCACATCTTCAAAGGATTCATGGGTTGTCTGAACACACAGATACAATACAATACTACTTTATTGGTTGAATGGTTGTAAATTGTCTTTGACCACACCATTGACATCAGACATACAGTACAGACCAAGTTTGGAAACAGTACTATTTTTAATGTTTTTGAAAGAAGTTTCTTCTGCTCATCAAGCCTGCATTTATTTGATCAAAAATACAGACAAAACTGTAGTAATTTGAAATATTATTACAACTTAAAATAATAGTTTTCTATTTGAATATACTTAAAAAAAATAATTCATTCCTATGATGCAAAGCTGAATTTTCAGCATCATTCCTCCAGCCTTCAGTGTCACGTGTAACATCCAGTCGATCACATGATCATTTAGAAATTATTCTGATTTATTATGAGTGCTGGAAACAGTTCTGCTGTCTAATATATTTGATGAATAAAAGGTTAAAAAGAACTGCATTTATTCAAAAAAAAAAAAATATATATATATATTCTAATAATATATTTTCTTTTCTATCACTTTTTATCAATTTAACACATCCTTGCTGAATAAAAGTATTAATTTTATTAAAAAACTGACCCCAAATTACTGACCAGTAGTATATATTGTTATTACAAAATATTTATATTTTAAAAACATAACTTTTTTTTTTTTTTTTTTACTTTTTATTCATCAAAAGTATCCTAAAAAGTATCACATGTTCTGAAAAAATATTAAGCAGCAGAACTGTTTCCAACTTTGATAATGAATCATCATATTAGAATGATTTCTAAAGGATCATGTGATAATGATCCTAAAAATCCAGCTTTGCATCACAGAAATAAATTATAATTTAAAGTATAATAATTTTAAAAACTGTTATTTTAAATTGTAATATATCACAATATTAATTTTTTTTCTGTATTTTTGATCAAATAAATGCAGGCTTGATGAGCAGAAGAAGCTTCTTTCAAAAACATTAAAAATAGTCATGTTTCCAAACTTTTGGTCTGTACTGAACATAATATTTTAACCACACAAATATTAAAAAGACAGTGTTTTGATTCAGAGATCCAATTACTGCAGGTATTAATGAATTCTTATAGAGGTTTCTTTCTGCCCTGGAAATGAAATAATCCGCTTTCACAGATCCTCTTTTCAAACTAGAGAAAAATTGTGTGAAATTTTTTATAATATAGACAAATGGTACAGATAAATGGTAACACATTTTAAGGAGCAATTCTCACTAATAACTAGCACACATATTAATAGCATATTGGCTGTTTTTTACCCACTTATAAAGCACATATTAATGCCTCATTCTTCATCACTATATCTTTAAATCCCTTAATCCTACCTCATACCTAAACTTAACAACTAAACTAAAATTTAGATTTTTAGACATTTGTTTTAAAATTTATTTTTCAAGTTAATACTGCACTTTTGAGTGTTTTATTTTACAAAGAATCCTGAAAAAAAAAAAAGTTGTGCTTGTGCTGGGGGTCCGTCATCTTGACCATGAGGGGGTCTCATTAACTCTCCAGTTCAGGGATCATCCCTTCAAGGTCTGAACCTATGACCTTAACAACTAACGTCTCAGACCTTTAACCATTTACTCCTACACACGTAATGTCACAATACAGAAGGAAAAATACAAGAATTGATGACCTCCTGTGTATATTCTCAACCCTGATTAACCCAAGACTGACAATCATTGCTAAGTGTGACTGCGAGATGACATTGTGTCAGTTCATTGTGCTGAGCATTGGAGAAGAAAAGAGACCTAGAACCACGGAGCAAAGACAAGGAATCTAAAGAACTCCGTAATCTTCTTAATATCGCCGGATCTAGCAGGAACTTGTGACTCCAACAATATCCCCCCACATCCTGCCCCCTTTACTTCATTTTCTTACCCCAAATCAGACAGAAATAAACACCATGAGAAGCAAACGCAGTCCCACGTTTCTCAAATTCTCAGCAAAGGTCTCCTCAAAATATCCCTTTGAGGAGGATAAACCAAGACCGTGCCAGAAACACATCATGGTAGAAGTCAGCGAGTCATATAGATAAGAGACGAATAGCCTTATAATATTTAATAATAAATGGATCTTGGGATAAGATTTCAAAAACGTGAATTTTAAAAGTGTAAAATAAATAAATAAACACACAGTTAAATGGTATAACCTTGATATACTCTATTACAATAAAATAATTAACTTTTCTATTTTAATATATTTTACAATGTAATGTGATGCTGATTTGCTTCCCAAGAAACATTTCTTCTTATCAATTTTGAAAACAGTTGTGCTGCTTAATATTTTAGTGGAAACCAAGACACACTTTTTTCAAGATTCTTTGAGGAGTAAAAAGTTCACAAGAACACCATTTATTTGAAATAGAAATCTTTTGTATAGATGGAAAAATGTGTTAACTGTCACTTTTGATCAATTTAATGTGTACCTACTGAACAAAAGTATTAATTTCTGTGAAGGGTAGCATTTATCCATCTGTTTGGCCTTCAAAAGTTTGGGATCAGTAAGAATTTAATGTTTTTAAAAGAAATTTCTTCTGCTCGTCAAGGCTGCATTTATTTATATCAAATACAAAATAAAACAGCAACATTGTGAAATAGTATTACAATTTTAAAAGTAACTGTTTTCTATTTTAATATACTTTAAAATATAATTGATCTCAGGTGATGCAAAGCTGAATTTTCATCATCAAGGTTGAAAACTGTTTATACAAAAAAAGAAAAAAGAAAAAAAAATAATTGTAGAATACAAATTTTAAGGTAATGATGTTGGGGTTAAGCGAAAGTGTTTTATCTCACATAAGGCACCAGAAAAAAATGATTTATTGTTTTCCCACCCCAAAACACCAATTGACCCCTGCACGTACCTCAGGTTGCTTTCGTCCATGCAGAGGATGTGATCAAAAGTCATGAAGTCTTCTTTGGTGACCTAACAACAGAAAGACCGTATGAGTAACGCTTGTAACACTTCATTCACATTTCGGCCCACATTCACCCCCCTCACCATTTTCCTCTCTAATTCTTCCTGTCTTTCTCTGAAAGAGGCAAACATGCTGCCAAAAGAGCACAGCGCTGGCTTGGACAAGCACCAGGGAACATGAGCAAAGGGCCAGAGAGCGAGTAGATGTGCTGTCTTTGTCTGTTCGAACATTCACTCCCCTCACTTGAGACACAGAGTTAAGAAACGGATCAAAGCACATCTGTGGCTGCATGTAAGTGTATGCATATATTGAGCAAGAACACATGATTCATTTGGGACGTTACCGTGCAGAGCCAGTCATAATAGGAATACATGTTTCCAATTTACAAAAACAACAAAGCACAAAAACTGGACACATACGCGAAGGGGAAAAACAAGGAATGCCTGCCTGGCCACAAGGGCTTTCTTGAATAATTGGGGGCTGTTGATTTGTGTGAGGTCAACGGGACAAAGATGTCTTTAGCGTGAGCTCAGCTCTATACAGCCTCGTGTGAACCTGACCCCTAAAGGCCGAAGTAAAGCCTGCCCACATGACTGGAATATCTGACTGACGGTTGGAATATCTGGGCGGAAAGCATGGGAGTTAGGAGTTTCTCTTAGTCTGACAGTAATAGGTCAAACAATGTAAGGTGATGCAGCGGCCAACTTAACGTTTGACAAGTTTCAATGAAGCTGCAATGTTATTGCATATGCCATACAGGTTGTGATTTACTTAAAAAAAAAAAAATAATAATAATAAATAATAATAATTATCTATATATATATGAATTTTGTCAAATAAGCGGTGGGTTAAAACAGGTTCATTTACTTCACGAAACAATCTTTTTAGACAAGTTGTTTATCATTATGATAAATTTTTTTTACCAAGGATGAGCAGCTGAAGTCTTGTATCAACGAGATTGAGCAAAACATTTTATTCCCATATGATTAAACATTGTAATTCAAAGGAAATTGATTTCAGAAAACCTTCAATGCGACCTCGTCAGATTTTGTGACCTTGGCATATGCATGTAGCTGTTCACATCAACGAAAAAGCTTTCTAGGAAATAAAAGTTCAGACATCACCAGAGTGAATTTGGGTAACATCAAAGTTGTTTTGTGTTTGCGTACTGCAGTCACGATAATGTAACAAAAAAATATTTTTTAAAGGTAATTGCAACTTCTTACAATTTCTTTGTTTTTGTTTTTTTTTATTTTGAAATTCTGAGTTTACATCTCACATTCTGACTTTAAATTTCGCAATTCAGTTTTTTATATATATATATATATATATATATATATATATATATATATATATATATATATATATATATATATATATATATATATATATATATATATATATATATATATGTGACATTTTATCTCACAAATTTCACTTTTTCCCATGATTGCAAAATTGTATATACTCATATCAACAGCAACCCTGCAAAGGTGATGTTTTTAAAAACCAGTTCAGTAAATAAGTTAAGAAACTTAAGTTTTAGAGAGACCATTTTCAGTTACTTTGTCTGTTTTTTTTTTCACAAACTGAACAATTTTGGCACCCACTTGACCAAACCAGTGTTTTGAATGAATGATTCAATGACTCACTCAAAAATAGAATCACTTGTCGCCACCTACTGGCATAACTATGCACTCTGACAACTCAGGACATTAACTACAATAAAGTTTAAATAATTGTTCTAAATCTATCAGAATAAGAAAGTCCACAGCACAGCTATATGAAGGACAACACAGAGGAGACATAGCATTGGAATCACTTTCCAGCTGATGAATGATAAAAAACATTTATAGCCAATCAGAATCCACCAACTTTAAAGTGCATAAACAATTAAAGCGACATAACAGCAGTGCGCACTTATGATAAACAAAGTTATTGTGCATTGGTGCAGAGGGTAATATTCTTATTGTTAGTTATCGAACAGGCTTTAAAAAAAAAAAAAAAGTTTGTTTGCGGGACAGTTGTGTTTTCTGTCCAGTAGCAGAACCAGTACGGCTTCTCTGGGAATAAGGTTTTCTCTTAAAATGATATCTTTATGATTATGTATGTGCTATAAAGGATATGTTGAATGCTACTTGGAAGCCAATTCAAAACAACAATCTCTATGGAGAATTTTCCTCAGGAAATGTACAAGAAAGATGAAAAATGGCGATGCCTGTCAATGGTTGCCTGTCAGAATCCATTTATAAGCAAGAATTTAAAAATAAGGAAAAAGATAAACAAATCTATGATGTGTGACAAAGATGAAGTGCCTTTGGCTTTAAATTGTGATTAGATGATGCTAACATAAGCTCTACTGCCAAAATTGGCTTTAGTTTTGTACAATTGACACATTATAATAAATGTGTCGTCTACTTCGCTGAAAGCTTCTTGCACTCATTCTATAACACACGTACACAAAATCCCACATCTGCAGTACCTGTCGTGCCCTGTGATCTGTCTCTATGACATGTTTCCTGAGGCAGGCCAGACCACGGGCATCAGGAGCGCTGCCAGTATTCCAATCTGAGGTGGCACCAGAGTCTATAACCCACTGTAACACACACAGAGAACACGGTTCTAGCTTTGAGTGCTAATTAGGACCCCACCGTACCTGCCGCGCCACGTGCCTCATAGACACGCCATGTCGCTTCATGCAGGTCTGGCCACGGTGATCCGGGGGGTTTCCGATCTCATAGGTGGACGTGGCAGCACTGTCTATTCTCCACTGAAGACACACACACATAAGGCATTATGATAATAACAGCAATACACATAAATATGCATTAATACACAAACTGAATTTTTGTAAGAACTATGTTACCATAAAAAGCAAGTTATGCATGTTCAATGGGAAAATGGTGGCCAAGTTCTCAAATTTGAATATTTCTGGCTGTAAACTTTGAGGCTGGAAAAAAATCTGACACCGGTTCTTTGTGTTTTTGCCTCATGAGTTTAAGGTTTTGGGTTTTATTCTCCTTGTCAAACTTTTTGAACAGCATTTTTTAAATGATTATATGTTTGTCTCTTGTGCAACCTTAGAAATAAAGTCAAATGTCCAGAAGAGCAAGCGTTCCTGGCAAATAGGCATGATCATGACACTGATACTCGCAAACAAAGGGTACATGAGGTGCAAGGCTAAAAGGACATCAAAATATTTATGAAATGCTTTTGCTCTGGAGTGCAGATGTCGTATACCTGCTATATTACTTAATATTAACAAACTTAAAGACCAGCCAATAAATCTCATCCATAAGATGATCCATTGTCACAATCAGTTCACTAAAGCAATTGCGTGATTAGTTGTGAGTCTTCATAATCCAGGAGCACATACTGATGTATACCTCATTCAGTAAAAGATGCGACTTACCTGGTCCACCTCCCCATTGTCTGTGGCCATTTTCCGGAAAACAGCCTCAGCGATCGGGGATCTGCAGATATTCCCTGGGCATTGAGGAAAGTGAAGAAAACATTTATTATTTTAGTAGGTAAGGATTATATCTGACCTAATTATTAAGTAAATGCCATATGCAAAAACATATACACAACATAATTATATGCTTAAGTAAGATTTCTTATTCTTATTCAATAATGAAAATTATTAGAGATTTTTCTTTTTAGGAAAATGTGATACATTTTCCCCCAGGATTCTTCATTGAATAGAAAATGTAAAAAAACAGGAATTGAAGGGGTTTTTTGTCCACTGTAAACATCCTTACTGTCATTTTTGATCAATTTAACACATCCTTACTGAATGAAAGCACGGTTTTCTTCATTAATAATAATAATAATAATAAAATTTACTGACTCCAAACTTTTGAAAATTAGCTTTTACTTGTACATTTTACACACGTACGAATATGGTTTTGATGTTTTTACGCGGAACACAACAAAACAAAAACAATTCTACAAACTATAGAGCATAAAAAATTAAGTTAGCTGCAGCGGGAATATCAAAATGTATCCGAATGGCATTATGAAAATAAAAACGTGGTTAGTTTGTGTTCAGCAGCAGGACTCGAATGAGGCAAGTGGAAAAAGTCCAAACTAGAGAATTAGTAAAAAATAATAAAAAACATATACATATAGGTTATGATACTAGTCTCTAGGGCAACTATTAACGCGATGTGTTAACTGATGCAGGACTGGATGAGATACGCGTGATTGATAAAGTGTCAGTATGTGCGCTCAAGATGATAGCTTTCATTCACAGAATGAGGCCGGTGAAACAGTGATCGTTGACTAAAACAGTAATTATAGTTTGACCGTTTTGTAATCTTGCCTTAACACACACATCAAATTAAAGGTATGGCGGTATTTTATAAACTTCCTTACCCAAGCACACGAACAATACCGACTTTCCACGGGGAGTCGCCATATTGGTCACTATTAAAGGTCCCCGCGCCACAGCTGAGGGTTGTCCAAATTACCGCCTGTTCCAAATTCATCAAGATTAGGCAGATTGGTGGCCTACAGAAGTCCTAAAATGCAATGGTTTATGTTTATTATTTTTTTCTTGTTTTCTCGTGATCTCGACATTACATACGTTTTTTCCCCAATGATTTTTTAAAATACGTCGTGAGTCTACTGTTGCTACAGAAACGAACGCAACTTTGATGCGCATCTTGTCTATGCTTGACTCCATTGACTCCAATGGGGTCGCTGTGTCCATTTCTTTTACGGTCTATGGATATTACAGCCAATTTTGCTTTTAGTAATACGTCTAGAATAAAATTAATATAGGCTAATCATTCACTGATAATTTTCTTCCAGAGAATATGCTAAACATTTTGTGTGTAATTAAAACTGTTAAAATAGTCAAAAGATCAATAGGACTACCAAAAAAAAAAAAAAAAAAAAAAGACAACCGGCGAAGACGCCTTTAGAAGGATGCAGAGACCTATTCTAAAATCTTTGAGCTGTTTGGATTCAACTCACTTTATTTTTTAAAATTTGAAATAAATTATATAATTTGTTTGTGACTTTTATTAGTCATGTAGGAAATGCCGTGACTGATATGATGTGGTTTACAAGCTTGAGGATCTGCTAGAAAAGAGTGTTTTTGTGTGAGTACATTTTTCTACACTGGTGGGGACTTAAACCTGAATACACACCAGCTCATGGGGACTTGTCTCACCGTATGTGCCTAAATTGACCCCCATGGGTACAGAAGCTTATATTATAGGCCTGCAGAATGAGTTTTTTTTTTTTCTTTTTTTTTGAGATTGTAAAAATGCACAAAGTTTTCTGTGAGGAGTAGGATTAGGTAGAGGTTGATAAAAAATAAACTTTGTACAATATAAAATCATTATGCCTGTGGGGAGGTCCCCACTAGTAAACCAGACTGTGTATGTATGTATGTGTGTGTGTGTGTGTGTGGTTTCCTACAAAGAAAGGTAGAAAACACTGTATAACTTCACTAAATTAACCTATACACATTTTACATATATTAATCACATTTCTTATATAATAATAATGATTAACAATAAAGATAAATAATGAGGATAAAGACGCACACTACAAATACGTCAAAGCGCATCCTAGATAAACACAACATACCAGTTTATAACTAACAATCATGTAGCTATACTTCAAAGATGCACAGATAAAGATATAGGTGCAAACATAATACTATGCAGTGATGTCAGTCTTGGTTTAAGTAAGCAGTTAGCTTACCACCACTGATCTAGCCTGTAATAGAGATCATATAAGTCAGTTTTTATCACAAGGAATGCCAATTGCGGTGGTGAAACTGAGATGAGTCACGCATTTAGCAAGAATTTAACTATAACAGATTAAAAATAAAGAATCATATTGATTCAAGCATTTAACATTTTTGAGTTAATTAAATGACAGTGATGAATAATACTGCACACATTGTGATCACTAAGGTCCTAATTCTGTCCTAAATGCATACAGTAAAGTGGATATAAAATATGCAAGACACCATCTGTTATGTCCAGTTCTATACTGCCACCTGTTGCCGCAGTTGTGTAACTTAGAGAACAACTTTTGTTCCCAAGCTGGTAAATCACAGGAAATCAGTCACAGGCTCACAGTATATCCTACATGACTCTCATCACAAAATAGTTAAGTTGCAATCACGAGAAAACGTACTCAGTTACTAACGTAACCCTGGTTCCTTTAGATATGGAACGAGTACCGCGTCGTAAGCCATTATACCGAGACGCTATGGGGAAAAGTCCTTTTTCTCAGATTTCTGAAGTTTTTTTCAATCACGCAGTGAAACTGCATGACCATTGGTTCATGGGATTCAATAGAAACGAACCAATAGTGGCGAACCTATGGTGAGCTAGTGTGAGTGCTCCGAACCGTGCCCGGGCGCGGCTCGATTAGCTGGCCCTGGCCTGCTTGGAAGAGGTGGGCAAGAGCACAGTTCAGTTGGACTCGGGCACGGTTCGCATGCAGTGTGAGCGCTAACCGTGACGGAGCACGGAAAAGGACGCATTGCGACGCTCCAAAACCAACATGGCAGGGAAAGGGTCGCTTTGGTCTACAGCAGAGGTGCAAAACGCATAAAAACTCAAAACTGCAAAGTCCTTGCTGCACTTCAGCTGGTACCTTGCAAACATCCTCATACGAGCAGCACGATTACGTGAAAATTTTCGCGCCACTAAGGCGACACATCTGTTTAACAACAGGCTGTGAGAGGGCTGTGGACCACCGTGGACCAAACGACACAAAATTATCCACAAAGATAACAGAGCGATGGACTCCATTGTGTTCAGAGAGCGCTGCTCTTCCTGTTTATCCAGAAACCGTCGCACCATAATGACGTAAGCGTTCTCCTGAAACCCTATGTGAGTGCAGGCCAGAGGGGGAGTGGGGAGGGGGACAATCGTACCCGGGCCTGGTTCATGGCAACCGTGCCTAGTGTGAGTACACCCTAAGCGGCCATCTCACCCAGGCAAACTGATTTAATTTGACTGAAGTGACGACATGAGGTGTCTTTGCATATAGCATGGCATAGTACGCAGAATTTGTTTCGTATCTAAGGGAACCAAGATTCCATTAGTAACGGAGTACGTTCATTTTGATACTGCACTCATACTGCATTGTAAGCCTTTAGGCTGAGAGGCTATGGGTAAAATACAATCATGCCGTGCTATCAGGAACGATGACCGAGTAATCACCCAGAGCACTAAGAAGGGCTTGAAAGTAATACTTAAAATATCCCAGACCAGTCGGGATGTAATTACACCAGTCATCTTGTTAACCTCCTACAGTTCAGGCACCAAGGGGCCTGAGAATGTGTAGTGGACAAAGCTAATCCCAGGTAAGGCTGCCCAACAAGCAAAAACCGACCATGATTGTGGGCTTATGCTGACAGGACACGGCACTAGACCACACCCATGAGGAGGCCATGTCCCTTGTGGAGTGTGCTCTAACTCCTATTGGACATTGAAGCCCGGAGGATAAGTAAGTGCAAGCTATCGCATCCACTAGTGGGGGGGGTGGGGGGGGGGGTGGGGGGGTCGTGGCCTAGTGGTTAGAGAGTTTGACTCCTAACCCTGGGTTGTGTTTTCAAGTCTCGGGCCGGCAATAACATGACTGAGGTGCCCTTGAGCAAAGCACTGAACCCCCAGTTGCTCCCCAGGAGCTGGATCTATAGCTGCCCACTGCTCTGGGTATGTGTTCATGGTGTGTTCACTTCTGTGTATTGTCTTTCAAATAACATCACTGACTTGCTATGCACATACTCCCCAGGTCGTTCCCTTCGATCAGCAGGCCAAAATCTTTTAATAGTCCCAAAGACTCGTTATAAAACCCAGGGAGATCTGTCCTTCGAGGCTGTAGCCCCCAGACTGTGGAACGCCTTGCCTTTGTTCCTCCGTGTGGCTGATTCTGTTGAGTCCTTTAAAAGGCAACTCAAAACACTGTTATTTAAACAAGCTTTTAGTTGATTGGGCTTAAGTTTACTTTGGACTTTTTATTTGTTTTAATTTTATTAGTATATTAATGTGGTTGTACCTTGTAAAGCACTTTGTGATTGTATCTGTGAAAAGCGCTCTATAAATAAACTTAACTTACTTACAATCTGGTCTCTGTACGGAGTGGAGACAATATCTGAGATATGTCACAATTGAACGGATCTACACCCCTGGGTGTGCACCAGGTGGTGAAAACCGACCATTTAAGGCTATAGAGGCGCCTTGTCGATGGAGTTCAAGCCTATAATATGGTATTCAGGATGCTCTCTGGGAGGTCCACCGACTCCCGTTGAGAGGCCATAAATGGAGAGCCCACAGCTCAGGTCTAGGGTGCCATATCGTTCTGTTCGCTTGAGAGAGGAGGTCCCGTCTCAAGGGGATTGGCCATGGTGTTGCTTGCGACAGGTCCGAGAGCCATGGTTGGAATATGGTTTTTAAAGAGAGCCTGCCTTGGCAATTTATGAAGGACACCACTGTCATTTTGTCCGTACCGGACTAGAACGTGGTTCCCTGCCAGGACTGGTAAGAAAGCGTAGAGAGCTTGACATACAGCCAGCATTCCAGGTGGTTGATATGGAGTTTGCTTTCTGTACTCATCCAGACGCCAAAGGTCGGATGGCATTCGCCTCATGATACCTAGCATCTTTTGAAACCTCTTGAGCGGCAGAGCCTTTCCCAGCGTAAAGGTTTCCACGAGCTGCCGAATGACCAGAGCATGCTGTGGCAAGACTAAAGCCCTCATACGGGTCGAGTCGATAATTGTCCCCAGGAACATGATACACTGGCTGGGAGACAACGAGCTCTTGAAAAAAATTTATCCTGACCCCCAAATACTCTAGGTGGTTGAGGAGCAGGGATATGTGAGCCACCAGCTCTGTTGTGATAATGATAATGATAATGATCTTCTTTCAGACAAATCCAGTGTATGACAGTCAGTGGAAGGGAGAGAAAAGTGTTTATTACAAAAACTCATGGATTCGCTAGAAGGGTCTCCAGGAGCCATCTCCAGCTCGTGTTATTTTGAATGCGTGAGTTTTATTTGAAGACTTGTGGACTGTTCAACTGCAACACCCACTGTCCGCAATGATAGAGCTTGAAATAGCCTCAACAGTTATTTAAATAACTCCAACTGGATTCGTCTGAAAGAAGAAAGTCATATACACCAACGATGCTTCGAGGGCAAGTAAAACAGTTTTGGGTGAACCAGCCCTTTAAGTTTCAATCACAAGAAAACAACTTATCTAAAGATCACAAGATAATTAAGTCACGATCAGAGAAAACATTAAATGTTGAGATCACAGGATAATTAAGTTGTAATCACAAAAAAACACAACTTTTGTTGAGATTACGAGATAATAAAGTCATGATCACGAGAAAACCAAACTATAATAAAAATTATTAAAAAAAATATTACTAATCCATTGCCTCAAGACTTCCGTAGCTGACAGTATATCATAACATAAATAAAGTGAAAGCCTGACTCACATTTTCATCCTCATTCTCTCTCACACATTATAAGACATATTTCTACACAACTGTCAGTACTGTCCCTGAGACAACAGGCATCTGTTCCACCAACATACCAAAAAAATAAAATCCCAAGAGCACAATTGCATGTACAGATCTAGGTGGTCAGGTTGTGGGAAAGTCCTGTTTTCCAGACCATATTTAGAACAAGTTTAGATTGCAGTATAATTCAGTCAGCTGCCCGGCCTGCTTAGCCATACTTGCTCTCTTATGAAACCAGATTAAACTTCACAGACCGTTCACAGATTGTGGCCTACACATACCTCCGTGGGGCAAGGGAGGAAATTACATTCCCAGGGTAGGAGGGATCACCCTCAGTAGAAATCGTGTTCTGGGGGCACCTCGATAGGACTGAAAGGGCACTTTAGCACTGGCAATTAAAGGGGCCGGGCTTGAATATTAGAATGATTTCTGAAGGATCATGTGACGCTGAAGACTAGAGTATGGCACAAAGGGATTCCTATGCATGTTAATAATCTGGCGATTTCCAAAGAAAAATTTCGTTATTTGTAGGTAAATAATTCCACTCTATATATAATAGGTTTTCCTGTTTTGGCGGTGATGCATAACCTGTCAAAGGGAATGACCAGTGAGAGATATAATGAAAACCATATTGCAGGGTCAGTGACTAAAACAGTGCCAAACTTCAAGGGAGGTGTTGTATGAATCCAACTTACTAAGAGATGAAGAATAGCTTCTCTGTACCACAACAAAACTGATATTCATTGACACAGTCATTTTATTGGTTTTGACTGACAGGGTTATGCAACACAACAGAATTGATCTATATGACTTGATCTGTGCACATACATGCTGTATTCACAAAAATATTCAGCTGGTTTGCAGCTGCTCCGCACACAAATCTTCTTAGTAATGAGCAAATCTGTGTACTTTAATTATGTTAACGTTCTTAGCCTTGCATACAGACACAATATGCTGTTTGCAGAAAATACCAATCAGATTTGAGTGAATGCTAAACTTCTTTCCTAATCTGAATTTTTCTTAAGAGGAACAGTTCATCCAAAAATGAACATTTGCTGAGAATTGACTCACCCTCAGGCCATCCAAGATCAAGATCACAACAGATTTGAAAAAATGTATCATTACATCACTTGTGCACCAATCAGTGGCGGTTCTAGACAAATTTTACTAGGGGGGCCAAGGGGGGGCCAGCGTTTAACCAGAGGGGCACATTAAAAATGGCAACATATTTTATTTAAATATAATGCAAATAAATACAAAAAGTAATTCTAGAAAAAAATCTACACAGTAATTTTACACAATCTAAACATGTTAATAAAAACAAATTACTATTAGTACTCATATAAAATTCATTCAGGCAATCATACATTTCACAATTTAATATTTATATATGAATGTCAAGATTTCAGAAGTGTATACATTTATAATGCTTACACTACACTACACAGAAATAATATACAATTAAATTATGCTTATTTTAAATGTATTGTGCAGGCTAAAAATATAATAAGCTTTTAATAATCTTTCAGTGCGCAAAACCATGATAATATAAAGTCCTCGACACGTTGAACCAGATGAGTTGGGCTTTTTGCTCCACGACTGAAGGACAACATACCTTGGGAGACAGTATGGACCTTGCCTCATAGATATCTGCTTACCAACAAAGTAAAATAAATAAAATTTAAGTTAATTGACAAATGTTACCCAACTAAAGTTAGACATTGATGTGAGTTGCTGTTTTTGTCATTCTTCTGAAGATGTCTTCATTCATTTATTTTAGCAATGCTCCTACACTGAAAAATTTTGGTCAGACTTTTTGGCATTTATTCAGTGTTATTTTGTAAGTGACTTCTCTTTTTGTTTTCATTTGGATTGTTTGACCATTCAAAGAGAATACTGGAAAATATTACATAATTTATGTTTCCTGTTAGCTAAATTTCACATTTATAAACAAAAGTTTACTGGCTATAAACCTCTTTTTTCTTTATTCAAATTGGACTTAGACAAGTATGTGGAAACTATACCACATCCCGACTTCAGAGCGGGTTCGCGAATCATTTGAGTCAGATCGCGACTTCAGAGCGGGTTTACGAATCATTTGAATCATTTGAGTCAGATCGCTACTTCAGAGTGGGTTCGCGAATCATTTGAGTCAGATCGCGACTTCATAGCGGGTTCGCGAATCATTTGCTTCATTTGAGTCAGATCGCGACTTCAGAACGGGTTCGCGAATCTTTTGAGTCAGATCGGGACTTCAGAGCGGTTTTGCGAATCATTTGAGTCATCTGAATCATTTGAGTCAGATCGGGACTTCAGAGCAGGTTCATTTCAGTCAGATCGCGACTTCACAGCGGGTTCGCGAATCATTTGCGCCATTTGAGTCAGATCGGGACTTCAGAGCGGGTTCATTTGAGTCATCTGAATCATTTGCGTCATTTGAGTCAAATCGCGACTTCAGACAGAGCGGGTTCGCGAATCATTTGCGTCTTCTGAATCATTTGCGTCATTTGATTCAGATCGCGACTTCAGAGCAGATTCTTGAATCATTTGCGTCATTTGAGTCAGATCGTGACTTCAGAGCAGGTTCGCGAATCATTTGAGTCATATCGCGACTTCAGAGCGGGTTCGCGAATAATTTGAGTCATTTGAGTCATATCGCGACTTCAGAGCGGGTTCGCGAATCATTTGAGTCATATCGCGACTTCAGAGCGGGTTCGCGAATCATTTGAGTCATTTGAGTCATATCGCGACTTCAGAGCGGGTTCGCGAATCATTTGAGACAATCTTTCATTGCACAAAACAATGATAATATGAAACGCTTCAAAACTGAGCTCACAAAGTGATGTTAAAAGTTTACGGCTTTTAAAACGTGTTTTATCTAACAGGCACAGGCGAGTCTTTTAAAAAAAAGCAACAAACAAAATACAAATACACAAAATAAAAGTCATTTTATTCCGAAAAGCGGGATGTTTGCATCCCTGAATATGATTAAGTCACTGATCTATATTATATATATATATTATATATCTATATTATATTATATTATCTATATTATGATCTATATTATAGATAAGTGCACTAATTTACCCGTGTAGAACGTTGCGTCACATTAGTTCCACTTTTGGCGCTCGCGTGTAAAATCATATTGACAGTAAAAGTAAAATCATATTACTTTTTTTAAGCACGCGGGTGGCCACAGGGGTGGCCAGGGACATGTCTACAGAGGCACGGGCCTCCCTAGGCCTCCGTGTAGAACCGCCACTGGCGCCAGTGGATCCTCTGCAGTGAATGTGTGCCACCAGAATGAGAGTCCAAACAGCTGCTAAAAAAATAAATAATCCATTAGTGCTGTGTTTTTAATAAACAAATCCAACAGTAAGACATCTTTATATTGCTTCCAGTTAAAATATGAGTACTCTATATACAATATTTCTTTCACCAGTGAAAATGTCATATCATCTGAATCAGGAGGAAAATATTTACAGATCAAGCACTGTTTACAAGCAAAAACAATCCAATCCAACAATCCAAAATAGCTCTAAACCAGGGGCCTGTACCATGAAGCTGGATTAGGTGGCTAGCCAGCTATGTTTCATCTTAGTTTCCGCCAACTCTGGATTTTAGGTACTATGAAAGTATAGCTCAGCTTTAATCGGTGTTCGTTGCCATGGTATCTTACGCTGCACGGCTAACCTGCTCCGGGGCAGGTTATGTTCTGGATTAGAGTTCTCAAACTCAAACTGATCAGATGTGAGAGAAGTGACACATGTCTGACACAAAGTCACTCCAGTTTATCTTGCTTCAAATTAAAGGTCACTTATGCTTAAAAAAAATAGAAAAAATATAAAAATATATACAAATATTAAAAAAAATAGATGTCTGGCTTTAATGATAATAATTGAGTCATTTTATGATTTTTATAATTATTGTGATTCATATTATTATTTATCTCTTACACACAAGCAATTTTAGTTTAGTTTTAGTTTTAAATAAATATTAATGTATACAGATCACGTAATATAAATAAGCTAATAAGCTGTAGTATCAAAGGATTTCACTATTTTAAAAATTACAAATGTAAAAAAACTTACATGTTCAAGTCTCTATCACTATATATTTTCAAATGTATAAAATATGTTAACAAGTTCCACTTGTGACTACACTGATGGAGCAAGATCATTTATTTTATTAGTCCTCCTTCATTTTTCACATGACATTTAAATTTGTCATAATCTTCAATCTCTTAATCTTTAGCAAAACCTTTAACCTTTAGTTTTGAATCTCGCTGGGTCTCTCACGAGAAGTAAATCAAACTTGCTTTGTGTTGCAAGGCTCCTGATTGGCTGTTCACCAGTGATGTCACACATTCATGTGCACGCGCTCCACAAACTCAGGATCAAAGCCTGAATTGACAAAGAGAGTTGATGAACAGCATCAAGGTACCAACAAAGCAGGATTGGAGAGGTTTGGTTTTGTCAACTCAAAACTAATCCTGTAACTCTGAATTTGTTCAGCTACCATCATGGTACAGGCCCCAGGGGTGCCCAAACTCAATCCTGCCGAGTTTAGCTCCATCTTTCCTCAACACACCTGCTGGGAAGTTTCTAGTCTGCCTGGTAAGAGCTTGATTAGCTGGTTCAGGTGTGTCTAATTGAGGCTGGGACTAAACTCTGCAGGACACCGCAATCCAGGATTCAGTTTGGGCACCCCTGCTCTAAACAAATATACTGATGAATTTTGATGTGAGAAGACGACAGGGAATTAACTTCTTCAATAGAGGAAATTTTATAGATTATGGCCTCAGAAGTGTCACTTTAATGTTAAAATGCCTTAATGATTGATTTTATTTGTTAAAAAAACACATATTATCACTTCACAAGACATTTATGGATGGACTGAAGAGGTGTGGATTATTGTGATGTTTTTATCAGATGTTTGTACTTTCATTCTGATGGCACCCATTCACTGCAAATGATTCATTAGTGAGCAAGAAATGTAATGCTAAATTTCTCCAAATCTGTTCAAATAAAGAAACAAACTAATCTACATCTTGGAATGCCTAAGGGGGAAAACATTATCAGATCATTTTCATTTTAGATGAACTATTCCTTTAAATCTTCAGTAAATTCTACCAAGGTTGTTTTTTTTTAGTTAAAAAAACCCCCAAAAAAACAAAGATGATCATTTGGTCCTGTGGACATCGGTGACGCTTTATTCAAGACCTTAATTCCATTGCCAATCTAGTAGAAGTTGTGTGTTGAGTCTGACATAATCATACCTCACTCCAGACTTAAATGATTTATACTTGAAGGTCATGCAATCGCATTGATGTCTTCTGTCAGATATCATGTTTGGAATTATTTGTTCAGAAAGACCTTACATGCTCATTCTAAGTTTTGGAATGGACATCACAACCATTTGCTTTGTGAGATGTGTAAACAAGGTTAAGGGAAGGTCATGGTTTTAGTTGTAATTTGTCATGCTGTGGTTTCATGTTATAGTTCACATGCAATGAAGAGGGCTCTGAATTTTGGAGAAAAGCTCAATGTGGCCTTCAGGATTTGGCTTACTGTTTAATACCAACATAAGTGTGTTGATACAATCTGTGCACAATTATAGTTATTTAGTGATGTATAAGTGTGATGCGGGATGCTGAAGGTTTCAAGATATTCTCATGTTTCAGACCAGACTGACAAAATAATGAGTCTCACCCTATATCTCATCTGGATCTACATACAATTCTGGAAGCTCTGAGGTCAGAGAAGCCAGATATTGGTTTTAGTGTACTGCTATTGCCTTGGATAATTTCCAGCTAACTGCACAGCAGGCACTTTGAAACATATAAATTACATCTGCACAAATTCCTGGTTTTGACTCTGGGTTGAGCGAAAAAATCAATTCTGGGTTACGCTAAGTGGACCGTTGCTTTATGAAGTCTGCAATTTAGTGCATTTTGCACATTGCGCAATGCATACACACTCCACAGGAATCCAGTCTGGAAAAAGTCTTGCCAGGGTGTTGATAGGGAGTTGTTACAGTGGTATTTGATGTGTGGCTATGCAGTTGCTAGGGTGTTCTTGTGGATGCTTAATTGCTAGAGTTGTTTTGGTCATTTTATTAATCACCAAATAAAAATAAGAATATGTCTGAGAAAAGCCAGATAAATTCTAAACTATTTTGCTGATCAGAAATGAAGTATAACGTATTTAGATGTTATAAAGTAACTGCTCATCATGTACTTTCGTTCTCATACACAAACAGTAACATCAACTTCTCAAGTCTGCTGCCATCTACTGGTTTCATGGAGATCCTGCATTCATCTAGATGTCTATCTGATATTAATCTAAATCTTAAGAATGGTTTTAATTAGAGTAGGAGTGTAACCCAATTAAGTTGTGTGTGTAGTGCATATGCTTTGCTTCTTTTTATTAAGTACACACCCATGATAACACTTATGGAATTACCAATTTTGGTAGTCCCATATGCACAAGGATACAACATACAAACATTTAGCAGGTGAGATGTCAAAAGATAAGATTTTTGCCTTTTTATATAAGTTGTTTGACATTACAACCCTGCACAAAGGGAGAAATATTACTGAATCAGGCCACATGATGCATAAACAGATGTTGAGAAAAAATCAGGTCACGAATGAAATCCTTTTAAAAATGTATCTGTTATTACAAAATATCAATGAACTGTATTTCACAATCTGAGAAATATTAGCTGGATTATACAGGTTTCACAATACGCCCAGCCTGCCTTAGTTTCCTTTACTGTTTAACCCTTGTGATGTGCTGAAGCTCCTTATTTGGTGTTCCCAATCAAAATCAAAATCTCTCATATGCTATATTACCACCAAATCTTGGATCCTTTTGTCAGCTTATTTTCTTTCAGTTAGCACAGGTTTTGTTTTTATTTTTTTAAACTAATTGATTGTACTATAGGCCTCAAAGATCTGAGCTGACGCACCTCAGTTTTTTAGTTAAATTGACAAAAAATAAGTTTCAAAAAGAAAAACAAAACCTGTGCTATACCTAAAAGAGAGCAAGTTGACTAAATAAATAATACAAATGATAATATGAGAAATTTATAAACATTTTTTTAGGCATGTTATTTTCGACCCAGAACATAACAACAAGGTGGGAAAGACATCCTAAAAAAGTACTAAAATTATCCAAATTTTCCTGGAATTTTGTTATACATTGTGTGATTATAGTTAATAAGTTAACATTTATTTTCAGGAAAAAATAAAATCCTATATGGGTCTAAATGAAGGGAACATAAGATTTACATATATATAAAAAACTTATAAAAAATGCTTTAGAGATTTAAAAGTATTTGCAAGCTCTGTTTTGAAAACGTTAAGTCACAATCAACGTTTCCTTATACCTTTGCCTCGTGCAAGAGCTCGCATTGTCTTGACCTGTTAGTGGGTGGAGTGGATGAGTAATACACACAGGTAAAGGTGTGCGTCAGTGCGTTCTCATCTAGTCTACTATGCACTAACCTTCGGACCCCTCAACATATTTTGCAACACATCTGTTATGGATTTAACACGAAATACTGATCCAGACAGGATCATGTTGAAGAAAACGCAAGGATCGGCCAACGTGGACGCGTCGCGCATTCTTGTGAAGGGGCCCGAGTATTTGAGGAGACAGATGGAGCGAGAAAGCGAGGCGATTAAAGGACGTGTCAGTGCGGTGGAGAGACTGGCAGCCACTAAACCTCAATATGTAAAAAGCCAACAAGTTGTCAGCATCGGGTCTGCCTCCGTGAGCAGCCGAGGGTCCTCAAACGGGCACGGTTCCGTTAATAACGCCGCTCATGTTGAGGTTGAGGATATACAGTCGCCTGAAGAAGATAATAATGTGGTGAGACGGAGCAGCTCGAAGAAACGAGACTCGATTTTATTATACAGACAGAAGTGTGAACTCTTGAGAGGATCGCCTGGCGGGAGTAGGAGATTAATGAAAAAGTCGTTATTCACTATTAAAGACAAGACAAACGCGTTTTCTGAGGCGCGTGGTGGTGCATGCGCCACACGCAGGGACTGCGGGAAAGAGGCCACTCGGGTAAATGTACCGTTCTCACACGGTCACAAGGACGAGACTAGTGATGTACCGAGAGGACCTCCTCACAGGATAGTCGCAGAAATCCAGGAGCAGGATCGCAAGAGCCGGAGGGGGGTGGCGCGCTCCAGGTCTGACATCAGTTCGCGCTACTCGAAAAACTTCGCGGACTTCGACGCGTTCTTCAAATTCTGCGGCCTCGAGGGTGACGTCATCGAGTCCCTGGGCAGAGAGAAGTTCTCCGCGCGCTCGGACGACCTCAGCTCCCAAACCCGGAGTATCAGCGTCTCGACGTCAGACGGCGGAATCTCGAGGAGCAGCGACGGCCTGCAGGAGGGGGAATTGCAGGAGACCGTGCGTCAAGGGTCGTCAGTTGTCGAGCGCAACGCTCGGATCATCAAGTGGCTCTACAGTTGCAGAAATGCCGCGGAGTCGGGAAAGACGCTTCGAGATCTGGATTAACTATGGTCATGTTAAAAGTGCTGTTACAGATATGCACTGAAAAAAATCAGTAGGCTACTATTGACACAGTCACCATCTAACTAGGCTATTCACCTGGATACGTATTCCACTATTATCTACCTAAATATCGTGTTACTTGATTTGACAATATATTAAAAGTCAGATTTTTAAAAAATAGCATTTAGTTGCTTTCATTTTTGTTGTTGTTGTGTTATGGGAAAGCTGCCTTTGCGCTTGAATTTATGAATACAGTATAGTTTAGAGAGACAAATGATGTTCGAGCCAAACAGATCATCATGGAATGCAGAAGGTAGCACCTGGTCCTGAGAGATGGAAAGATATGGCTTCAAACAAACACTTCTGTCCATTGTTGCACAACAGCAGAAGCTGTGAACAAAGTGCAAGTATTCACACCCAGTCTGGGTGTATTTAATTTGTGTCACTACTGTCACATAAGTGCAAAGGTGTCTGTTTATTCAGACTGACTGCTGACTGTCTAGCCATATCTTCTCTGACTCATTGTTCCTTGCAAATATGAAATGGTATTTTAAATAACTTGATAAATTGTGTGCATTGTTGAATCAAACAACTAGGCATTCTATGCCAAAATACTATTTAAATGTGATTTATGTATCAGTCAAAATCATCTTACCTTTCTAACTCTTTTACTGTTACCTAAGAGTGTATGCAGTTTACAATTTGTGATAGATAGATCAAGATAGATCAAGACGCAGACAATGGCCCAAATATATATGACCATATATGCATATTTACAATAATAAAAAAGAACTCAGATATTACTTAACTTAACTTGGTGCTTATTTTCATCAAGTTGCACATGACTGAAGATTTAGCAACTGCCATATATTTGTAATTTTTTCATTGAATGCAGTGTTTTCACATGCGCACAAAAACTTGCCCCTCTGGCCTCTCAAATGCAGACTGTGGCAGGTTAGATCTCGCAGAGGGAGTGCTCGTGGCCTTTACACTACTTTAAGTAAATTTTTGGAAATGCAAGCTTTTTTAGCCTCCAGCTGTGGACGCATGTCAAAATATTTCTAATTTTTACGGTCTTATGAGTTTTTGGCATTTGTTTCTTATGATAATTATGAAGTAAGAAACAATTTAATGCTGATGTCCATTCTTTACAGATAGTATAAAATACAGATAGTTTCAGGTGTCAAGAAGACTTACTTGCACATTATTGGCAATAAACACACATCTAAGTTACCATAAATGCTTGTATTTATGTTCACAGCATGCATGTAACTTTTAGCATGTTTTTTGTGTAAGCCCATGATTTACCCTCAAGCCATCCTATGTGTATATGACTTTCTTCTTTCAGAAGAATCCAATCACAGTTATAGAGTCAGTCGAAAAAGTCCAAAAAAGTGCATTCATCCATAATAAAAAGTGCCTCACAAGGCTCTGAGGGTGAATAAAGGCCTCCTGTAGTGATTAAAAAAAAAAATAAACATATGTTTAATAAATTTTTAATGTAACTCTGGTTGGATTAATCTGAAAGAAGAAAGTCATATACACCTAGGATGGCTTGAGGCAGAGCAAATTATGGGCTAATTTTCATTTTTGGGATAGTTCACCCTAAAATGAAAGGTTATCATTTACTCACTCTCCACACTTAAAAGAGTTAATTTGATTTAACCTTATTTAACCAGGCAAATTAATTAAGAACAAGTTCTTATTTTCAATAACAGCCTGGCAGGAGAATTAATATCTCATGAGTTACATACAAACATGTTACAATGCATAAAACACATAAAATAAAAATAAAATCCAGTTAAAACGTTTACAGGTCGAGGTCAGAGCACTTTTTTTTTTTTAAATGTACATACTGGAATACGTGCCTCTAATATCAATAACTTTTGTAGCACATTCCAATCATTTGGGGCTGCAAATTCAAAACCAGAACCAAACGTAGTTTTCTTTCTAGGGATAGCCAAGGAAATATAATTAGATGATCTAGTTGTATAAGTATTAAACACACAAAAAAATATTTTTTAAAGAATGTTGGTAACCAAACATTTGACAGTAACCACTGACTTCCATTAGAATTAAGAATGAACATCTTTACATTTTCTAGCTGCTTTTCAGCAGGCTGAGGGGCTTAAGCCTATTTATTCCTTGTATCAAAAACCAAGCAATGAAATGTTTACTTTGTGATGCCGCATGATCCAATATGCTTGGTTAGTTTATTCCATCGTTTATTATCTTAATTTCCCTTCCCCATCACAAAATCAAAACATGTCAACATGTGCATCTTGCGTGTCACGTGTAAGAAATTGCAGCGACTGGGAGCTTGGCATAAACTCGTCAGTGATCGACAGGACCGAGAGCCAATCAGCTGTGGAATCCCGGGTAGCAACAAAATAAATACAAACTCGAAGGCCAATCACAAACGACGGGAGGCGTGCCATACACTCCGCTTTTCTGACTGTTTACTTCCGTCAATATTCAAAGAAAAGTAGAAAATCATCAACATAACAAAGGACTAGCTGTAAGTAAAATTAAATATTCGTCCGTTACCAATACAAACACGCTTTTGCAAGTAAAACAACAAAAGAGGTAGAGATTTGAGCTGTCTGTAGTGTTTTGTCGGCGTTAAAAAAAAAGATAAGCCTCTTGGCAGGCTTTACATTTGAGAAAATGAATTGGCAGTAAGTTAGTTGTTCAACAATCATCTACAGTTTACAAATGAACATCAAAATGCGTAATTTTTGTTTTTACAAAATAATGGTTTACATAAAGAAAGTGAAATAAGTCTTTTAAAGCCTTGATTTGAATGACTGTTATTATATGTCTTGTCTGATCAGATCATGATGATATTGTTTGATCATGTGATATGTGTCAAGCCTTTGCTCTGTTATAATGGTTTGAGATAATAATCTCTTGTATTCCGGTCTCTGTCTGGAGCAGGTGGAAGAACATGCCGTTCTTGGGCCAAGATTGGAGATCACCAGGCTGGAGCTGGATCAAAACTGAGGACGGCTGGAAACGCTTTGAATATTTGAGCCACAAGCTGGGAGACAATATCAATGAACTTACCTTGGAAGAGTAAGAGATGCTTTGAATTATGTCAGTTTAATGTAGTGATCGTTCAAGGGTGATAACCTTACCTTCAACCTTTCAGTCACCACCTCCGATCTTTAACCACAAAGCTACACCCCCTCAGAAAAGCACTGAGGAACCGACTAAACTGGAAGTGTGTTTGTGGCGTGTGGGAAGTCAGGTTTCCGTGTTTAGAACTGGTGTTTGTTATTTTAACCGTCTGTGGTCATTGTCTGGAACAGCATAGAACAGACAGCCGTGAACTGGTTTTTGAATATATTCAGACAGCGGTAAACTGACTGAGCTAAAAACACCTTACTCTGACCATGCTTTCATGGGAACAACAGACCTGAGGTCGGTCAGACAGACTATAAGGAAATATGAACATTTGAATCCATCTGGCTGTGTGAGGACACAAGTAGTTGTTTGGATAGTTTTAGTGTACACCTGCATCACATGTTAAATTTCACTAGACGATAGACCGCACACTCACCTGTTTGAGCTTACACGTCTTCAGATCTTCAGAACTCATTTAGCAATACCTTGATTAATAATTAATAAGAACTTGCATTGGTTTGTTGATCTGCACTATGTTTTATTGCATTATGTGTCAAGTTATGTGTAGTAGTAAGTGCTCCTAGCAGATAACAGTCTAAATTGCATGTATCTGTTTATCACAATCATATATTTTTTGTAGGTCACTCTGAATAGGATTGTTAAATGGAAATGTATTGTCTAAAGTATATTTTGGTATAGTCATAGTTAGCTTTAACTTATTAACTCTCTAGATTGGACATTGACAAGGAGAACATCTACATGGGAGATGTCTGTGAAGTAGCTGCCAAGAAGAGAAAAAAGGATTTCTTCAACAACAACACTAAGTCACAGTGTAAATAAACTATGATATTTTATTACATCACACTTGAAAATCACAACAATGATGTCAAATTGAACTGTAAATTATAGTTTTTTTCGGAAAATGGGCAGTTATGTTTTTTAGCGGTCATTATATAAAAAAAATATAAGTCCACAGAATGCTGCAGTTGGGCATTCAGAATTAATTTTTCATTGGAGCTTTGTATTTATTAATCATTTAATATGTTGTTGTTGTTTTTTACATCATGATAAATTACAAGTCTAGATAGATTTAATTATGTAGTGCTTTATATAAAACAGATTGTTTCTTTGTTAATTTTTTTGGAACAATCATATTTTTTTTTTTTATTGTGCAAAAATCTATGACCACAGAATGCTACAGTTGACCAATCAAAATCAAGTTTTCTAGAGAGCTCTGTAATCTTAACCAATCACAGATAAATTCACATATAAGCCTAAGCAGTTGAACATTATTTTACTTATCCTCAAATTGTTCCAAACTTCTATGCATTTCTTTCTTCTGTGGAACACAAAAGAACATATTCTGAAGGAAAACTGGTAACCCAACAGTTTCAGATCCCTTTGTTTTCTATTAGAATTTTTATCCATAAAATGGAAGTCAATGGGAACGGAACCTTTTTTCAAAATATCTTCTGATATGTTCCACAGAAGAGAGAATGATATACAAGTTTGGAACATCATGTGGGTGAGTAAATAGTGACAGAATTGATGTAACGCATATAATATAGTAGTATATAGATTAAATGTACTTGAATCTTTTTCTCAGTTTTTTTCCAGGAGCGGTGGATCTATGTTCAGAAGGAGAGTACGCGAGAGGTGAGAGAAATTATGTCATACCAACCACATGTACAAGACTCGAGGAGTAGCAAACAAACAACTGAAGTCATAGAATAATTTGATGTCATTGTTTAGATTTCACAGTTCTCCCATCGGAAGACTTTTCTAACTTTTGTCGAATGGGAACCGTGTGTTTGTTGTTGCAGAGGCATGGGTACTGTACGCTTGGTGAGGCCTTCAATCGACTGGACTTTTCCAGCGCCATTCAGGATGTGCGGCGATTCAACTATGTGGTCAAAGTAAGATGCTCTGTTCTCTGCTGGACAGTCACTAGAATACCTCTCTCCGTTTGATTTACTTACTCTGCTTCTGTATCGTCTCTCACTTTATCCACTCTTGTTTACTTCTCCTAGCTTCTGCAGTTGATTGCCAAGTCCCAGCTGACGTCTTTGAGTGGAGCTGCTCAGAAAAACTATTTCAATGTCCTGGAGAAGATTGTGAGAAAAGGTGAGCTGATCATTCAGAATTATTCACAGACTTTATCCAGTTACATAATAAATGCAGAAGACAATTGTACCAATATAAGTACATATACAAATGTATATATGTTTTTGTTTTTTTAATCTCACAGTTCTGGATGACCATCATAACCCACGTCTGATCAAGGCGTTGCTGGATGATCTAAGCTCCACGCTCTGCATCCTCATCCGAGAAGTTGGGAAGTGTGTGCTGATTGGTAACATCAACATTTGGGTCTGCCGTTTAGAAACCATCTTAAACTGGCAGCAGCAGCTCAACAATTTGCAAATTCCAAAGGTAGTCTTTTTCACAGTCTCATGGGTTAAGCATAAGCACAAAGCAGTTTGTCACTGGGTTTATTGAAAGAGTTATCTAACCCCCTTTAAAGCACCCCAAAAAAATGCACAGGTCAGTCAAAATCTATTTGTGACTAGTGGGTTGATTAATAAATAAAATGATTATATTAATATTTTATATCGTATAATTTTTAACTTTTACATTATAGATCTGGGCCACATGGCCAAAAAACAAAAACAAAAAGAAAAAACACAATATCTCAGTATTTTTTGGCTGATTTGCGATATATGGCATATATCTCTGTATTTTATAATTTTTTTCATTTGGATTAAAACAATATATAAGTTATTTTAT
The DNA here is from genome assembly GCF_003368295.1 of Carassius auratus. Taxonomy (NCBI): domain Eukaryota; kingdom Metazoa; phylum Chordata; class Actinopteri; order Cypriniformes; family Cyprinidae; genus Carassius; species Carassius auratus. Next base: position 93,071 of record NW_020524108.1, on the reverse strand, counting down.
TTATTTATTTACTTACCAATTTTGATAAATCATTAAACTAATTAATAATTAAACATTATTAAATAATAAATAATTAATTAATACAAATGATAATAAATAATTAATATAAAATAAATATATTTAAAAATATGTATTTTAATATTAAAACCATATTACTAAATATAAAAATGCTAATAAATAATAATCAGTGGTCTCCATAGACTTCCATATGTAACAGAGATGCTTTGCTTATCGAACAAATTAATAAGCCTTTAGGACTAAAGTCAGCTGTTCTTGTATCTTGTATTTTGGCTGTTCCAAGCTTTATCATGGCAGTGGGTGGATGTTTCTGTACAATAGTCCAAAAGAAGTCCAATAAAGTGCATCCATCCATAATAAAAAGCGCTTTTTGTGCATGACCATCATCTTGTATTTCTTGTGAGTGTAGCAGCAAACAATCTTTCTTTTATATTTATATAATGCTAAATATGTCTTGTTGCAGCAAGTTTCAAATGGCATGACACTGAGCGACCTTCCTTTGCACATGCAAAACAACATCCTGTTCAAGTTTAGTGATGCCTGTGACATCATCAATCTGGGACAAACCACACCAACACTGCAAATGCTCAGTGAGGACCGGCAACTGTGGAAAAAACTGTGTCTGTTTCATTTCGCCGAGAAACAGGTGAGGAATAAGAATTTATTAAGTCAGTCATAAAGGCCATTACCATCACACACAAATTCACACATACTCACATACACATACAGATTCAAAGTCAAAGGTCAAAGATTGAATGAGGTTTTATTTGAGATTCTTTAATGTGAGTCTTTTTGGAAATTCAAAATTGCTGAAAGTTGGGTCAGTGACTTAATTTGGCCACAAGATAGCAGTCATGCACACAAGCGTGTGAGACAGGCCTCTGTTCCTCACAGAGCTCTCTGTTCCTTTGTGTTCAGTTCTGCAGGCACTTGAGTCTGTCAGAGAAGGGCCATGTGGACTGGAAGCTGATGTTTTTTACACTTCAGAAATACTACCCTGTGAAAGAACAGTACGGAGACACTCTGCAGTTCTGCAGGCACTGTAGCATCCTCTTCTGGAATGTAAGAAATCCTTTTTTAAATGTCTGGTCTGTGAATAGACAGTACAACATCCCTTCGGATTTTGTCACTATTTAGATGTAAGTGCTTTTCTCAAACGTTTCTAATGTTGAAGCCCAGTACAGTATGTGCCACACTTGATTGCTCCTAAACAAACAACCCTAACATGCCGTTTTTTTGTTTGTGTGTGTGTGTGTGTGTGTGTGTGTGTGTAAAGATCTTCTATAATGGCAGTTTGTGGTTAGGAACTCCTTATAGACACAATTATCGATAGACAAGCATCAGTTTGTTCCATTGATCTTAATAGGCGACCAGTATTAGCATATGCTCCTTTGTTAAAATGTTTGGGGTCAGTAAGATTTGTTCAATGTTTCTCACTAAAGCAACATTAATTTTACTAAAAAAGAAAGAAAAGAAAGTAAAAAAGATATTGAGCAGTGTTCGAAATAATTGGAAAAATGGTGAACATTTCTAAATAATTGTTTTAATATATTTTCAAATGTAATGTTTTCAGCATTATTATTGTTTTTTTTCAGTGTCACATGATCCTTCAGAAATCATTCTGATTTGCTGTTTAAGAAACATTTCATATACATGTTGAAAACAGTGGGCCTTTCTTAGTAGTTTTATTTAAACTGATACATTTTTCAAGATTCTTTGAATGGATAGAAAGTTAAAAAAACATTTATTTTAAACGGTAATGTTTTGTAACATTATAAATGTCTTTACTGTCACTTGATCATTTTAATGCATTTTTGTTGGAAAAAAGTATACATTTATTAAAGAAAGTATTTTTACTGACCCCACATTTTTTAACAGTAGTGTTTTTAAAGGAATAGTTCACATTTACATTCCCCGAACATTCAAGATAAGGGGGCAAAAATGCCCCTGTATAATGTTTATGTATTTTATATTTTTATCATCTGATATCGTTAATATCACACGAACAGCGCCGTATTTTCCCCAAATATCGGAACGATTGCAAATGTGATACTGATTTGATGAACAGTTCAATTAACAAGAAGTTAATTTTAAGTGACTTAAAATTAACGAAAATAGTTCCAAACAAAGCCACAGTAGAAGTGTTTTTCCTCTCTGAGAAACACACAACAGTGTCTCTTACTGAATCAGTCAGCGGTTTGAATAAATCAGTTGAATAAATGACTCAATGACTTTTTTATGCAGTGATTTGTTGCAACCTACTGCCGATTCTAGGTTTATATTTAAAGTATATTTTCCCTTTTCTCTTCAAAAATAATTTCAAATATCAGTATTAACAAAGATCAGTATTAAAGCTCTCAGTATTAAATCATCAGTATTAAACATCACAACATCAATTTTAGATTATAATAATTTTTTATTAGATTCTGTGCCACCTCTGCATTACAAACACAAATTCTGTTGATGCTGATTTAATTTGATTGGTAACAGCGCTGTAATGTCTTGCTATTTTAATTTATTGATTACATTTAAGAATTTGAAATTGTTATTAGTTTAGGAAAAGAATTGGCCTGATAAAGGTAAAAATGCTTGTGAAAGGTACAAATCAACCTAAACTTATTGGAAAAGTTACATTTCAGCAAACTAATCACTGCAAAGAATATGAAGAATATCGAAAGCTTTGGGGGTCAGCCGTCAACAGAAGTCCTAAACCTGCCAAAGTACCAAAACAATAACGCACTCAGCAAAATATTGTCTAATTATTGTTATAAACTGATTTCTGGAAAATATATATATATTTTTATAAATAAATACCTAGCTTCAGGTTATATCTATTCAATTTGCCCTCTGTAATATCTTTGTCTACCCTTTGACCTTTAGCTTTTTTATTCTCTCCCTGTTCTCCTCCTGGTCCCTTAACTCCTAAAGGACAGACACCTGGCTTTAATCTTTAAGGTACATGTTCACTTTTTTTAATGAGTGTGCACTTGTTTTGAAAGTAGTGTCTGTAAATAAAATTAGTTTTGCTTCATCTGTCATTTTTTTTCTTTTTCTCCTAACCTCCGTCAACTTATTATTTTTCTGCCCATCATTTTGTCTTGCACTTCCATTTGAATCAGTAGGATTGATCTGTAATGTTTGTATTAATTTCAGTATTTGATTGGATATATTTTTCTGAATGTCTTATTTTTCCTCATTTGGTTTATGTTGTCAGTATGTTTCACATCACCGTTATACACTATTGCATCTCTCGACTGATCACATGAACATGCATACAGTGATCATTATATTTGCTAGGGATTTAAATACACCCCTAACCCTGAGTATTACACTTGGTGTGTAACTTGCAGTGCTGGGTAGTAACTTAATATTTTTAATGTAGTTTAGGTTATACATTATATATAATTGTGCATTTAAGTACTAAAATAATATTAATTAACAACAAGTACTTGCTGTAGGGTTAGGATTAGTGTCTGGTGTAGGATTATTGCATGTACTTATGCATCATTTTATTTTTTGAATGATTACATATTATTCACACAACGGCAGTAAATTATTCATAATTTATTGATTCTCTGATGTAGGTTAATGATCACATGACATGTAGGTAAACAAAAAATATATATTTAAAAAAAATATATATATTTAATTTCCTGTTTTAGTATTTTATTATATATATATATATATATATATATATATATATATATATATATATATATATATATATATATATATATATATATATATATAATATTTTTATGATAGAAAATATTATAGAAGCCCATTTTTGCCACTGAATAAAAAAGAATACTTTTAATTTGTAATTGCGATTCCGATTTTCTCAGAATTCTGATGTAATAACTTGCAATTCGACTTTATTTTATAAAAAGTTGCAATTACCTTGTTTTCTTTCATATTTAGTGGCGGAAACGGGCTTCCATAGAATATATTTTTGAAAATGAGTATGATACAAAATAATCATCTAAATTATGTGATAAATGGTTTAAGTCAAAAGTAAAAGTAATCAAAAAGAAGTCAAAATGCATTACCTAAAATGTGTATTCTAATAGATTTGGTTAAATAATAATTTGCCAACTACAAATCAGTAACAGTCTACAGTTGATAATTAACCGACTCAGCTCTGGTACTGTAATTCATCTTACATTGTTTGTGCTTCAGACATTAATAATACCACAACTAATACGGCTAGTAGAGGAGAGTTGTGTTAGAACTTTTTTGTGCCATCAGACTTACAATTTTTGCCAGGTGGATTATAAGAAGGGTAAATCCCATACACTTTTAAAAATATGTTATGTATTGGCCACGATGGTTCCATGAAGGCCTTTTATTATCCATTGAATCTTTCTTGTGCACTAAAGTCTTTATAGTGAAAAACATTTCTTTAGATTATTAAAAATGTTTTTCACTGGGAAGGGACCCTAGCAACCAACCTATGTAGTTGCAGCTTTTGCATGGACAAAAACACACACATTTGAATCAGAAAATGCTTCAATCTGATTTTGAATGCTTTCTCTTTCCATCGCAGGACTCGGGACATCCTTGCACAGCAAATGATCCAGACAGCTGCCTCACCCCCGTCTCTCCCCAGCACTTTATAGACCTCTTCAAGTTCTGAAATCCAGAATGTTGTTGGACCTCTCGTCTTGCGATCTCCTTTGGATCACCTGCAAACAAAGACCTCGAACACTCATAGAACATTTTCAACTTTTCAACTCCTTTTCCTCTCCTCTTTTAGGTTTCCCAGACAGTTGTACTGTGATTAATATGTCAAATGTCTAACAGTGTAACCAATGACTGACTTTTCTGTTGCCTCACCCAAACTTTAAGGGCTTATGGAAAGATGTCATAATATTAATGTTCCTTACATATTTGTCCACTTTTTTTTTTTCCTCGTTGTGTTCTTAGACAATTCATCTGTTCTTTAAGCACAGAAAGATGGGAGATGAACAGCAAGAAAAGGCGGGATATGTGAAGTTAAGAGTGTTTGTGGGAAAAAAGAAAAACTTGATTTTGGGAAAGACAAACTGAAGTGAAAAGAGATCCTAAGCAGAGATTATATTGTCTTTTCATGTATGTATTTTCATTTCTATACCAATGAAATGCACGTCAGAAGTAGTCCTAGGTAATGTTTACGTGAGCTCTCGTGTTGTTTTGTCATGCTGCGTGTATATATTTGATGCGTCAACACTAAAGTGTACATTTACTGCACAAGACAACTTTTTACGATACACTTTTGTCAAATCTGTCGTGAGGGCAGATGGAAAATCCAATGTAAGCCTTGCTATTTATGAACAAATGTATTTTATATCCTTTTTCTGAACTTTGTAATATTCCGTTACTATCCCAATAATTTAAATGTCACTGAAATGGTTGTGTATGATGTGTTTGGTACTATCAAGCATTTGCAAGAAACAAAGTTACCTAAAATAATTAAAAGTCTTGTTGTATTGGTATGGTCTCAAACTTGTTCACCAATGGATCCTCTGCAGTGAATGGGTGCCGTCAGAATGAGAGTCTAAACAGCTGATAAAAACATCACAATAATCCATGCAACTCCAATCAAGCAGTTATTTTCTTGTCAAAAGAAGTTGCATGTTTGTAAGAAACAAATCCATCAAGATGTTTTAACCTTAAACCATTACTTATCTATCTGTAATACTGCTTTCTTCAGTATAAAATCATCTCGTATGAATCGGGAGAGCAACATACACAGATCATGCAACATTTACAAGCGAAAACATTTAAAAAGCAGTTCTAAATAAAATGTGGATTTCATCTGAAGCTAAAAGGTTTAAAGTTAAATAGCCTAAATGATGGATTTGTTTTATTATAAACACATTTTTCATAAACATAAAAAAATGGGAGGGAGGGGGTGCTTGTTTATAAAGTAAATTTTATTCAGATTCACCAATTTATCTGAACCCCTGGAACTACAGCATCTTATTGTTTATATTTAAATCATAATACAAAAAAAAAAAACATTCAGTAGTAAAATCAAAGTCCCTAAATATAAAGAGCAAAATCTGAAACTAACAATTTGTAATCATCGTTCAAAGTTCAAACACATATTTGTACGATACTAATTATATAAAGCTACTATGAACAACTAAGAGCAGCAAACCCACTTACGTTCAGAATCTGCTTAAAAATAATCTCCTGAAATCTGCAACAAGACACTCAGTCATGTTCTTCTAGCAAACCAAAGATCTTAGAGGCGCTTCAATGGGATCGGCCAAAGGTTTATACACAATACATTTTACATCAGTCTTATAAATGATGATTGTCATTTTTATCATGTTCAGGGTGTTGGAAGAGAATAACTAATTGTCATGTGATCACTAAAAAATGAATTTTAAGTCGAGGCACTGCAAGAAAAACACTTCATGATAAAACAGCACAGCTCTTGAGGTCTTTGGAAGGCTTCAACTAATAATGTTTGTAACAATCGTTACTATTAAGCATTATTAATGAGACCTGGATGCTCATTCCTTTCCTGAAAAACCAACCAGTTTAGAACTTCGTTTCAACCCTAGAAGACTGTGTTTTTCCCCCCCAAATGAGTCCAATGATTATAATTAGCAGTTTGATTAAAGCTCAAAATCTCCAGCGACAGGACCGAGCACATACAACTGAAAACTGTTCCCTGTTAAAGTCTAAAGCCGCAGTAAACTCTTCTTTGTTACTGAAAAGTGGCACTGAATATATTGCTAGCATGATCAATATAGCGAGTAGTTTGGGATTATAGCAAGGAAATGACTGCATAGAGTAATTAGAGGACATTACGATTGTGAATCAGCAGGCAGTAGCGACTGTAAATCTGCGAATGAAGGTGTTTCTACATCATTTCACATTCATTCTTGATTTACACAGCGGAATAAATTAACCACAGCTGAATCGAAGATTCGAGCATTACACACAAAGCGTCGATCTCTCGTCACGAGTGATTATCGCGACTGAGAATCTCACTGAGATTAATCGGCGCTGATAAAATGTAGATTTAAAGAGACAGAGTTTACATACAAATTAGATATTCCGTCATCATTTATTCACCCTTATGTCATCTAAAACCTGTTTGATTTTATTCTGTGAAAAAGAGAAGTTTAGCTAAATGACTGAATGACTGACTTTTCATACAATGAATGGAGAATTATTGCTGTAAACAAGGACTTATTTTTAGGCTGTTTCTCAGATAACTTTATTGCGTAAAAAAACTCATAATACAGTCATTTGGACTGTATTTACTATAATTTTATTGTCATTTTAGCAGCTGTTAAGTCTTGGTCTGGGCAGCACCATTTTTTTTGGGGCAGGGATGAAAACGAGGTTATAGGGGATAGAAGTACAGAAGTACTTCTGCACTGGGTTTAAAACATGCTGAGTGTTAAGCTGACAAAATGTCTTTCTGAAAAGCTTTCAGAAGATAAAAAGATAAAAAAACGAAATAAAGCAGTTTTGAAAGTTGTAAAAATTATGTGATCTAGGACCTGTATACAGTACGTACCACTGTCCACAGCCTCATTATCATTATTCAATATGGCGTCTGACTGAGGTTTATGCTTCTAGCCTGACTAAGTCTATTATGGTTCTTGGGACATTCGGCTAATCTACATCTTTTGTGCTCCACAGAAGAAAGAGATAAAAACAAACAGGTTTGAAAAGAGGGGGAATAAACAATGACAAGATTTTCATTTTTGGTTGAACTCTCTCTTTGAGTGTTTAAATGTCATTTAACCTTTAAAAGTAATTTACAAAACGCCATGGTGATGTCAGACACCAACTAGGAGTACATCCAGTGATTTCAAACGAGGAGGCTTCATTCAAAAATTGGAAGCGCATTTTATATCAAATGGGAAAGTTGACAGGCACTGGAAGCAGGCACTCTTGGTCTGAGGGTCCTACTCTTCACATCTTCATATCAGTGGGCTGTCCAATCAGAGCTAGTTTACAAGGGGGTGTGGCCATCCGTTTAGACATTGATATGGAAATTATTTTAGCCCCTCCCAGTTATTCTCTGATAGGCTGGCTGGACTTCGGCGACGAACTGCGGCTAATTTATCTCGCGCCCGAGCCGCCCACTGGGCAGGGCCACCGGTCTGTGATTCAGTCAGACTAGCGTAACGAGACGAGTCCTCCTCTGAACCCAAGCCAACCCAGGACGGCAAGCCCAGAGAGTGCGGCAGAGACAGTGACAACGGGGAAGACAGCGGGGACGAGTCACTCTTCTTCTCCGGCTCATTTATTCCCTCCTCCACCCCGTCGTTCAGCTGAGGCGGCTCCCAGCCCTCAATCTTGTCAATCTTCCTCGTAGGTGTGATTTGCTTCATCGTCATGGTGATGCTGTCCCACAGACAGTGCGCTTTGTCTTTTTCCGAGTGGGCTTTACTCTTGTCGTCCTCCCAGTTTTTCTTAGCAGACCTGGGAGAGAATGAAGCAGCAGGATTTATTGTAAGATGAAAATGTTCTACCCTCAAAAATGATTAAAACCACTTGTACTGCTTGCATAGCTGAAAAAAAAATCATAAATTAAACAAATTAATTGAATTCAAAGAAATTTCAGCAATTATTATTGTTTTTGCTACTACTACTAACTCTCTCTTTCTCTCCCTCTCTCTCTCTCTCTCTCTCTCTCTCTCTCTCTATCTATATATATATATATATATATATATATAATACACACACACACACTCAATCTTAATATTTGCTTATATGAAAGTGTAAAGGGATCAACAGTGAGTATATTATGCTGTATGTACAGTATGATGTTTGGTTATGTGTCATAATGGCACAAGCAGCCACATACTGTACAGTATGCTTCAGCAGAAAGGACAGATGCCGGGCCACAGGGTGCGGTTTCCATTTCAGACACTTACTTGATGGTTCAGTTTAACGTAAGACTATATTTATGTCCAAAAACATATATGTTAGATTTTCCATTGCTATGTAAAGATATATTTATCTCTATTTTTACTGCATACAGTAGCCGTATCTTCATTTCTAGGCACTCAAATGTGCCGTTTGTACGTCTCTGCTGGTAAAATACTTTTTCCTAATCCAACTTTAATATGCAGAGTCACCTCTAAACAAGCCACTAGTTCATTTCCCCCACAGACTGACTGTAAACACCGCGGCTCTGTGCTGGTTTTACAACATGGCTTTGTTGGATTCAGAAGCCCAACATGTCAATTTCTGGCTCAACTAATGGTGTGAGTTTGAGGCAGACCAAAAGATTTGAACAATGTGGTTTTGAATTTTCCCACCAAGCTCATCCAATGCAGAGACGCCTGTAAAGAAGCACATAAATCATTGTATTCTATTTTAAACATCTTTTGTGTCTGTGTGTATGTACAAACATCCGATAATCATCTCAAAAACATTTGATTGATGTACATTCTATTTCTTAAACATCAAAAAATAGAATGTTCAAGCTCCTGAAATGACTAGAAGAAAAAAAAAATAATGTCTACATTTTCATTTGGAAGCTGTAATGAAATGAAACCTCACAAATAAGAATAAGAATAGAAAAAATGCATCAATAAATGGTTATGCAATATAAAAACCAATTTAGGTTACCCATCCCTGTTAACTATGTACAATCATCTAAATTTATTGCAATCATCTCAAAAATACATATGGGAATTTTGGGACTTGCGAAACATACTTAATTTAGCTTTAGCTTACCCTCTTCTGTGAGAGACGGTGACTCCTGTCAGCAAGAAGTGTTCATCGTCCTGAGACGGAAACAACTTCTTGTCTCCTTTTTCTCGCTTTGTTTTTACCTTCTTTGACTTCGAATCCTACAAAAGGTCAAAAACAGAGTCACAAACCATGCAGAAATTGCTCGTTTATTCATACAATAGGACTCTGGGCAGAGTAAAGCGACTGTTGGTGTGTTATGTGTCAGAAAGGCTCAGCTTTGGTTTCTCAGCGAGACAGAAATACAGATGGTAAGAGATGATTGCAGGTTTAAGCCTGGCACAGAGACAGCTAATCACAAAGACACACTTCATCTTGGATGCAGGAGCAGAAAGCGGTGTCTGACGGACAGAAGGCCAGACATCTGAGCAGACGTGTGTGTGTGTGTGTGTGTGTTTTGGGTCATTCTGCAATCTGACGCATTCCTTCAGACTCCTTCCTGCCTGCTTCCAGTATGACCCTCAGGATTTGAAATACCGACCCGGCTTTGCAGCTTATTATATAGAAAAGTACCTTTGACACAATTTCTCGCTCACTTTCACAAGTTGTTCAGTTTTTTCTGACTGGCCTTGTACAGAATGTTCTTCCCTCGACTGAAAAAAGTATCATATTTCCTTCCAAAATTTAGAATTTAAATTTTTATTATTATTATTATTTTGTAAGCACTTCATAGTAGTTTTGTTGCACTGGATGATTTTAATTACAGCAATGAGAATAATTTTTGAATTATGGTAATGAGAATTTCTGGGGATTTTCTGTTAAGCACCTAAAAAACAAGTGAAACATGTTTACGTGGTAAATCATACATTTCAAACAACTAAATCATTCTAGCATCCAAAGGAGAAGCTTTTAGCAATTGACTAAAAATTATAACTTCCTTAAATGTTTTTTTAATGTTTGATTTGTTTATGCTTATATAGAGAATTACTTTATATGCAAATAATCTTAACGGTTCTAAAATAGGCTTCATACTGAAATATAGGAATATTGCATTTACAAGTTAAATTGCATTCATTTCTGTATCCTCCAGATATTTAGTAGCTGTTGCTACATGTCTGGAGGAATTAAAATGTACCAAACACTAAAAAAGGTAACAGCACGAGATTAATTTTATTCGCCACTCCCTGTTTTATTTCAAACCAAAGACCTCTGTGTTCTATCACTCCGCTGTGCTAAAACATGCCATCTGATTATGCACATAAACACTTGTTATGTCGGGACCAGCTGTTATTATGAGCATTAGGAGTCTTCGGGCACATTATTCAATCCATCAGATAAACAGATGTTACTATTGGACTCGTCTTTGACCTCAAAGAAAGCACTACACTTCAGCACCTGCCATCCCTGGAGGAAACAGCAGAACTCTCTGGAAGTCTCTGTTAGCATCTATAAAGAAGTCAAATCAAGGAAAACTGATTTCTCAGGATCCTTTGAGATTAAAAGAGTTCATTGTGCCGTATATATATATTTCTACTGGTCAGAAACAGTTCAGATACTTGTTTAATCATTTAAAATATGACATGACATCAGTAGGAAAGCACAGCACTGAATGTTTGCTACTTTTGCTATTGTCCAGATTGTTCTGAAAGAATGTCACATCCTCTCTACATGTTTATCAGATTATCCACAACACACTCACACACACACATTTTCTCCCATCCACTGCATTCCCTCCATTCATCGCGTTCATTCACACACAACTGACAAAAATAAAAATTCTTTCATATCAGGCTTTTCTCGTCACATCCTAACAATGCTGCTATGGTATTGTTTCGGACACTGTCAACACATTACAAAACGTTATGCATGTGTGTGTTGGCGTGTTTACCTTTGTTGAGGGGCTCAGAACTTCCTCTGTTCCCTCGGAGTCTTTATCCTAAGGGGCAAATGCCAAGGAGAACAAAACAATGAGAACACACGCACACACTTAAACACACGCTAATGTCTGCGAACACAACAGACACTGAAAAATGTGAGGGATATTTTTAGCATGCTACATAAACACGGTCTTGCACATTTAAGGAGGGACCTGAAAATGATCGTTTTCTGTCAAGACAAAGAGTCAGAACATGACTGTGGTTAAGGAGTAAAACACTCCTCTTATAGATATCCCACTAGGTTCAAGTGTAATCCAATCTATTAGAGTTAATGTTATAATTAATTCTGACTATTTTGGGGGATCAATCATAACTGCTCTGGCATTCAACTTCCTGTTAAGTGTCTGACCTCTTCCCCTTCCTTCCTGCCCCACCTATTGCTGCCTCTTGGAAAGTTCTTACTTCACTTTTTCATTGCCCTAAAAAGGCAGGAGACTTTTAGCCCTAGCGCAACAAACTGAAGAGCAAAGGATGCACATTAGGTGTGTAACTGATGCTTTATCTGCCTCAGAGAATTATGGGAAACGGAGCTGTCACACAAAACTTTCGCCCTCAAGAACTGATACATGTATCTGCCATCTTTGCTCTTCGGACCTGTTTGAGCCAAACACCTAAAAGTATCATGTGACTAACCAACACAACTGTTCTGGCAATTGATAATAATAATAATAATAATAATAATAATAATAATAAGAATAATAATTAGACTAAATGTTTTGTGAGCACCAAATAAGCATATATAAGGATGATATCTGAAGCATCATTTCACACTGGTATAATGATGCTAAAAATTTATTTGAATATATATTAAGACATAAAACGGTCATTTAAAATTGAAATAATATTCTTCTTTATTTTGCACAAACAAATGCATCCTGGGTGACTTATTTAAAAAACATGATTTGATTTCACACAACACTTGTTTTATTTTATATATATATACATACATACATACACACACATGCATATATAAAATGTAATATCTTTACCCTTGATTATGGCCAACACTTCCACCAACACAATAAGACAACGTTTCAGGCAAATCCAGGGCAAACACTATTATTCTGACATGACTCAAAGGCAGAATTTGATTCATATGAAGAGAGAGAGAAAGATCAACCTCTGTTCTGCAATGTCCATGTCATTCCTCCCTCTGCCTCCACCTTTTCTACTCCCTCTCACTCCTTGTATCACTGCCACACACCTCCACCCCGTCTTACCGAAGCGCTTGGCCTGATTACAGTGAAGTGCTCATTTCTACATGAAAGATTGAAGCTAAGATGCAAAGAGGAATGTTTCGGATATTTTAAGTCCTTTACCCTCTGGACTCCGCCATTTCTTATGATTGTGGCATATTGGGGACAGCTCAGACCTGACTTCACTGAAAAAAGAAAAAAAAAAGCGTATGATTGAAGAACACAGGGTCATAGGAGTCAATTTATTCTGCCTTCAATTTATTTATGAAGGACCTAACCACAGTATCAACAAAACCGTACCTCTGAATACTGATGTTTACCTACTGGCAACCTGACATGGTTTAAAATAAAACCAATGCTCATAAAATAGCTCGATATAAACTGCTGGAACAGAGAGGACATTCATCTCCATGAAAACTTGTTTATCAGAGGAAAATCGAAACTTTCTATAAAATTTGAGGTCCTGACGGGACCGGAATAGAACTGGAGCTAACTGTAAGCGAAGGTTCGCTTGGCCTCATCCGTCGGGCTTCCTGCTCTACATTCCAAGTTCTGGGTGAACAAACTGTCTAGCAGCTGAAGGAAGCGGATCTCACTGAAATATCCCTTTGTAGACTGAACAACACAAGACCATTCCTTTCCTTCTCCAACATACAGTCCACAAGCCTAGTAGTATCACTACTGTAATGAGCCATGAGCTTCACCAACATAATTCGCCCATTGACCTCTGACCACCATGGCCTCCTAACAATCCCCATATCCGCTGATTGGCTTCATCACTCCGTCTCCTCTCCACCAGTAAGCTGGTGTGTGGTAAGCGTTCTGCCGTCACATCTTCCAGGTGGATGCTGCACACTGGTGGTGGATGAGGAGATACCCCCTCAAAATGTAAAGCGCTTTGAGTGCCTAGAAAAGCGTTATATTAATGCAATGAATTATTATTATTTATTTTTATTATTAAAATGACCATGGTGCTGTACTACCATGGTTTTGGGCAGGGTACAATGGAAATAATATCTATTTTTTTATTTACCACAATAATAGTGTTTTTTTTTTTTTTTTTGTATTGTGAGAGTACTATGGTATTCTTTATGCCTTGCACGACAGTACCACAGTCCAGTATCAAATGCTAATACTATTTTACTTTTATATACATTAGGATTCTGAAATTCAGGATTTAACATGGTATTTACTTGACGGTATTTGAACCATACCATGGTATTACCATGGTCTTAGTCTCAGCCTCAGATGTCATGACCACATGCATTTAATGCATACGGCTCACAAAATGGGAAACACTTTGGGAGTTTCGAAGTTGTCATCGCAACACGCTCTTTTTCGTGCCTGTCTCTTTAAATACAAAAAGGCGGGCCTTGGCCATTCATAGCGGCCAAGGTTTCCAGACCTTCTGTCGTCAGTCTGAAGGTCCCGCTATGCAAACTACCATGGTCTTAAAAATGTTTTCTGTTCTTTTTTGTAATTGTATAAATAGCAATTCAGTAGTAGCTGCAAAGTAGCAACCCAACTTTGGGTTGAGTGTATATATATCAAAGTACATGATATATGACAACATGGTACAGTGATGGTATCAAATGGTAATACCATGGTACTCTGGCACATCAATTAATTTAACAAGCAGCATGTAACAGCTTTGATTGCTGAATATACGATTTATAAATCAGGATTTGAGATCAAAACCCAGCAGACAGTTTGGTCTAGCAGCTAGACTAGTTGTCATAATGTCTTTCATAATCAGACGAGGATATCAGAGATTTTGACTAGACTCTTTCCCATCTCTGAGACCAAAAATCTGTTTGTGGAACAGATTCTCTTGGGAAGAACATAACCGTGGTTTAGTCAAGGCCGTCTAATATCACACTAGCCACAGAATGCAGTGGGAAGCTTGAACTCTTTTACTGCAAGCTTCTGAAATATATATATATAAAAAAAAGTGTGAGGGGGAGAGAAAGCAAGCTTATCTGCAACCGTCTCCTGCTGTTACACTGTAGGACCTTATCTGACTCCTGCAGTCTAACAGCTGACAGAACATTAGATCTGAAAAGAAGGACGGCAGCAAATGCCATGAATCTGTATTTAAACTCAGCCACAGCAGAGCAACATTTAATTAAGATACATTTGATCATAACCACACACACACACACACACACACACACACACACAAACGACATGATCATTCATATCTCAGCACTGGCTCAGAAAAACATGCAGGGAATCATGAACAAAACTTAAATGTGAGAATCTTCTCATATTCTTGTAGACTCTTATTCTGCTGGAATATTACATTATATTCATTTTGTTCTGCTGTAGTATATCATGGCCCTATTCTCACATTCCATACTCATATTGGTCAACAGATACAGGTTTATTATTAAAGGCCGATGACATAAGCAAAAACAAAGGAACATTCAGTTATTATGTAAATTCCAAATAAATCATTTCCATGAGCCCAAATTCTAAGAAATACAAGCCAGCTGATTTACAAAACCAAAATATGGCCTTTTTATCCAGTCACAGAAATTTGATTAATGCAAATTATATTTAAATAACCGAAAAAAGCATGTAAACAGTTATTTTCACTCTCTTAGTACTTTTAATATTATATTCCACTCTCATACTTTCATAATAATAAAAACTGTCTGAATCCTTTATTTGCATATTCGGAATATTCAGAATGTTCCCTTGATCACGTTCCATATGCTTCATACTGAAATACCCTCCTGAAATTTAAAATGTCAAACGAGAGCGATTTCAAAAGTAAGGTGACACATTAATAAGCGGGTTAAATTATAGAAGATGATATTTATCATTTCGCTGGTGTTTGTATAATCTTACTTCACGACTCGCTCGGGGGAGCATCCGCTTTGTAAACAATACAGTCACTGTACAGACAGAAATGTGACCCAGCCAAACTCGATCACATCTGATCTCTCAGGTTTGAAGGCCACGGGCAACATCACACCTCACCTGACTCGCGCGCTCGTGATGCCACGACGCCTCGTCCTCCTCCGACGCTTCATCCACCAGAACTTTGCTCTTGCTCTTCTTGAACATGATTATGCGCGCTCGGGGTTCAGCTGTATCTCAGAAGCACGAGATTGTCCCAGTCCATGGGACGCGAGTGAAGACTCTTGATGAGGAGATCGCGAGGAGGCAGCGGTTAAATCAGAACAATAACTCGTCTGTGATCACGATACCCCCACACGCACACTTTCCTCCGGCACACTATCTTTCTTTGATGAACGTCGGGGCACACGGTTGGCTGGAGCACCTGGACCGCCGCTCCTCCCATCGTGGATCAGATTGCCGCTGAACAGCTAGTTGTCCTGTCAACATGGGCGTGGCGTTCGCCCCTCGTGCCCTCCCACACCGACAGGAGGTCTTATCACGTCATCAGACGGAGGTTCAGTCAGGGTAGACGTTTTTAATTAATTAACCCCTTGACCTCCTTGGCTTATTTGTAATTTGTAATTTGTGTTCTCCTACTGTATGTCCTATTTTTGAATATAATAATAAAAAAATACGTTTTTAATTAAATTCTAAGCAGACCGAAAAATTTAATACTTCACACACCTTTCAAAATGTAGGCATAGGACTAAATGCAAAATTTCAAAACAAATGGCAAAAAGTACACTTTTAAAGTAAAGAAATAAAGAAATATTGAAAAAGTAGGCTACATCTACGGTTACATTGCAAACCTGTGTGAACCTGAAGAGAACTCATTTCATCCATGCACTAAAAAATCACATTGGATTTAATTTATTCCCTATATATATTACGTGAATATATTTTGGAATAAAACTTTTAAATTCATAAAATTTAAAATTCATATTCGAGAAATGGCAAATGCTTTTATAGGGCACATTAATTTATCTTATGTTTTTAGGTATTATAATTATGTAAGTGTGAAGAATACATTATTTTGTGAAGAGCTAAGCAACATGCCCACTTGACTTTCAGTATAAAGGTCATTAGCTGGATATATAATGTATTTGTTCATGTTATGTGAATGTTCCCATGCTTTAACTGTAAAGAATATACTCTTTGTTAACTGTTTAAAGAATTGTAACACATGCAGAGCATTTCTAAAGTTTTCATTAAGGGGATTATGAACTTATGAGGGTTATGAAGCTGTTTAAGAAGTTGACTGTTTCACCACTGTGGGTTCCGGAAGACTTCAAGAATAGCTTGGAAACAGCAGCTTACACTATAATATTACAATTCAAACACAACAAACAAGACAGAAAAGCTGACCTTACCTGAGAAGACACACACACACACGTACACACACACACAATCTACAGATCAGAAGGGTCATCAGATATCATCTTTATACAGGCATGTTTACAGTAAATACATAAACAGAACCTGTGTTGGTGTGACAAGAGTCCTGTCTGATTTAAGATGTGCACAGAAATCATCTGCGAGTTGTATTATTATTATTTTAAGAAATCAATACTTTTATTCAGCAAGGATATATTACATTTATCAAAATTGACATTATGACATTTATAATCTTACAAAAAAAAAATGGTATTTCAAATACAGGATGATTTTTTGTTGAAAAAAAAAGTATTACAACGCATCTTCACAAAAATTAAGCAGCACAACCATTTTCAACATCATCATCATTATTAACAACAACTATAAAAACATTTAACATTTAATAAATAATTAACATTTAACAATATGTTAAAATAGAACACAGTTAAGTTTAATAGATAAATAGTTTACAATGTTAAAAATACAGCATGTATGGTTTTGTATTTTTTTTTTTATATATATATATATATATATATAATTTTTTTTTAATAAATGCAGCCTCTGTGACCATGGGACTTTGAATTCTGAAACTCTTTGATTTCAAGTCAGTAAACTGCATTCATTCATTTTCTTTACATAATTTGAAACAAGGTATTCAACAAGGAAACACACACACACACACACACACACACACACACGCACACAAACAAAACAAGGATTGGATTTTATTTCATTCATTAGGATATATATAACTGTCATAATTACAGTGGATAGCTGTTTACGTGTATTTGTTGCAAAAACAATCCGCTCTTTTGAGGAATTTCGCACCCGCTCACCAAATTACCCAGAACAGGTTTGGGGATTGAAACAGAAGCCTTTTGCTTTATTAGAATTCAGAGAAGCATCAGAATGATTTTAAAACTGATATATCAAAGTAAAAGGCAAAAAAGTACATACAGTTGCTTTAAGATTCATATTGACTTCTAAACGTAATGTATAAAACTGCAGTGAGCCGTGAGAGAAAGCGCTTAGTTCATTTCTAAATCTTCTTTCCAGGCCACATCCATGTCAAAGACATAAGACAGTCTGATCACACGCTGACTCATCCTGAGGATATAACCCCTATTCTCTCTCTCTGCATACACAACCACTTACAGTGCACACATAAAGTGCTGGCAAAGACCAATTCTCTTTAACGACAGGCAAGCAAACATAATCAGATTGCCTTTGTGAAAGTTGCACTAACCTAACACAACAAATCTGTGTGTGCAAAGACGAAAGATATTGTTTGGGCACACATGTATAGGTTTGCATATCCCTTTATTTGCAGCATGAATGTATGTGGTTGCATGTATAAAGGAGAAGTAATTTCGACAGGTTGGTTCTGGTTCGGATTTGCAGAGTTTAGTAACTAAAGTGAGTCAGTGCATTTACAACACAGCTACTAAAACCACAGGTGATTGTCCGGAAGATCAGACATTCAATAACAACTCTTATTTAGTGCATCTCTGTCTTACATAAACATAAACAGTTTTGTAGACTGTAAACAGATTTTAGTGGACTAATGTTTCCTGCTTACTTTTAAAGTTCAAGTTATTGCTACTTTTTTTAGAGGTTTTAGTGTAGTGCTGCCCCCTACTGCATTACTTTAAAACAATATTTGGCTTATCAGTTAAAATTTTGTGCATGCTATATTTTTTAAATTAAGTATGAATATGTTTGCTTTACACTTAAAATAATATTAACAATTCAAAAAATCCTAAAAGTTTTTTTTTTAGCTCTGAAATTAAAGTTCTAATTTTTAATCAATAGAAATGTATACTGTGTTAATAGGTATGTAGACTTTCAATAGGTATGTAGACGACCATGTAAGCAATTAAGTCTCTTTACATGCTGGAATATTTGATTTAGTAAATAAATACACAATTTACAAGACAAGACATATACTCTCTTCATTCAAAAAGAGCTGTGAAAATACAATCAATCCTCCCATAAAGTGCTAAAATGGTCACAATGGCAACAATCATTATACTCAATAATGTCAACAATAAGAACAATAAAACAAAAATCACTGCAAATCAGTCATAGCGTCCACAGAAGATGAAAACACCACATTTTCCCCAATTCAAGTTGGCCATCTGTTCTCCAAATAAAGGTCTTTGACCTTATGTTAGCAGCCAACTGTAATTGGATGAGCAGATTAGACCGTTATAAGAACATAAGCTCTTCTTCTTCTTCTTCTTGAGTGTCTGCTCTGAGATGTCATGACATCATTACATGACTCAGCGCTCAAGTTCACATCGATCCCATCCCATTCACAAAACCAATGACATTTAACTGTCGGTGAGACATTTATTACATACGTCAATGCCAAAACACACAATATTTAATAAATAAACACTTTTATGAGATCGTATTGATCAGTTGTCTAGTTAGGAGAGAGTTTCGGATAGGTCAGTGTCCTTCATGGGCTTTTTGGGGGGTTACAGATTTAAGTCTGCTTAGTCTGGGTGACACCGAGGTTGGCAAACCAGAGTACCAAGCCCAAATTGGAAGAGAAAATCCAGACGAGGATTTCTGTTCATGCTTGTGAATGGTAAAATGGAGGCCCATCAAAAAACACTGCCCTACTCTCAAAGCTAAAGAATTTCAAAATACACACTTTGTTATTTACGAAACATAAATACACATCAAATAAAAATATATGCATTAAATAAACTTATTTACATTATATGTACATTCAAACTCAAAAACACTTTATACAAACAAAATCACAAATATGACAATATCTAATTAATTATATGAGAAAATAAAATAAAATCTAAATATTTTAAATACATAAAAGCAAATATATATATATATATATATATATATATATATATATATATATATATATATATATATATATATATATATAGACAAATGGGATATTAAATGCTAAATGTATATTAAAGATGAATCCATGTCCTGTAAATAGTGACTGTGAGTCATAGCTATGAAGGTGACCTGCTTAAATGGCTCTATTCATTAGAGCAATATGTCTCTTAAAATTTCTTTAAGAAAATCAATAAAAACTGGAGACATACTTCAGCGTGATGTTTGAGCTGAGACAGCTGTGCTAGTCTTATTGGCTGCTGGATTTGTTGTTGGCTGGTTTGCATTGACTTTGGAGACTCTGTTGGTCTTCTTTAGGATCTTCAGGTATACGAAGAGTAGAATTATTTTTGGGATTGCCAAAATTTAATTACATATTATATCAAAAATATAATCCAGTTCTAAGTGGACACCTGTACTCAGTGTTTAATTGAAGTAGACTTTGAAGCATCCTTGAGGTCCACAAGACCATAAAATATCCCACTTGTCATTTTATGATTCAGAAGGACACTTATGCCTGTTATGCATTCTCAATGCATTTTTTAAACTAAATAAAAAAGTCAAAGCATTTAATTCACTCCCTTGTTACCAGAGAACAAGTTTGGGGTTGAGGATCGGCCATCCTCGCAACCAAAGCAAGACTATGAGCTTCAGCATGATGTGGTAAAACTAACAAATGGATGCATGATCTCCGAGCTTGTTCAACGCACCTTTATACAAAAGCTATGGGTTTTCTCTCTGTTTGCTGCTTTTTGTTTCACCACAGGAGATGTGATGATGGCTTGTGATATAAGGTCAGCTGGCGAGAGCTGTATCCTGACATCCCTATACCCACAAGGCCTAGCAGCATGGCAAGACGGGGTACAGCAGGCCCCTCCCTCTGCATACTGGTCCGCGCTGTCTGAGTCTAAAAGCAAAAGGTCAAAGGTCAGAGTTCATGGCTCATCTATGAGCATGAGATGAGAGAAGATAGATCCAGGAAGCAGTTCTCAGAAAAACATGCTCTTTCAGAAGTATTGCTGAATTTCCTAAATCAGGATTAAGTCTGATAAGAAGCTTATCAACATAAACAAATATAGTTTCATAGATTTTCAATGAATACGATTTAAAGTGCAAACAATTGAGTGCATATTAAACTCAACTACTAAATATAGTGCCTCGTCTCATGGCTCGAGATCCATTTTCCCTTGGATAAAAGACTGTGATTCTGATTAAAAAAAAAAAGAAAAAGAAAAAGAAAAAGGCTTTCAAATTCCACAGACAAAAACTATTGCAAACAGCTTTTTGTCAGTTTTTTTTTAATGGATTTTAAATCAAGTAACTGTTATACTTTTGAAATATAAATGAATTTGCTTTAAAAATTAATAACAAATAATATTTTATATTTCATTTATAATTTTTATTATTATTTATTGTTTGGCCTAATTCGGTTTCTTCTGTATCTTGCTTTACTGTGATATATTTTTGCCCTACTGTATTTCTTATCCGCTCAATAATTTTGATTTTTTTTTTATGCTGTATATCAAACTACACCCATTACAAAAATACAATGCATACATGATGGATGTTTGTTTGGGGTCTAAGAGGTGCAATGACCTTTTAATATGAAAAACAATTAAAAAAAAAATAATAATAATAATAGAAGAACACTGACATTTCCTCTTAAGAGAATTTATTAAAACAAAAGCATTTTTAGTTTTAGAATCCCAATGTAAAACATGACTCAATACATTAAATTTTTGCATGCTAAGATTCTCTGATTTGTCTACATTCTTGTTCTTGCTAGTCATGTACATTTGTTTTATTGTTTTTCTACAAAATATATTTTGCTAGAGTTTAAACATTTTTTTTCTACAGACAGAGGTAATGTTACTGTTCTTAATAATATATATAAGTAAGTAATAATTTTCCAAATTTTGGAGAAAGCTCATTTAGTTTGCTCAGCTATTAGAAACTGGACACTCACCTGCAGGTATCGAATGTATCCTGGTGTCAGGAGAGGAATGCGGAAGAACATCTCAGCAGTGTTTCTTGGAGCAGATTAGACTGGCCAGAAAACCAAAAAACCACACACGCACACAGACACACACACAGGCACACAAGACGGATCTGTCTCCGCTCTTCAGACACGTGCAGACTTATAAAGCTTTGGGTGCTTATTTCACTGGTCACATGTCCTCATGAAATCCTGTCTATCTTTTTGTGAAGGGATGGTATTTGTGCCCAAAGCTCAGAAAAAAATGGAGCATTTCTGGAGTACTGGCTAGATATTAAAGTTAAAACTATTGTTTTGGCTAACATTGCAATTTATGAATTCTATAAAATGGCTCTGCCAGTGTGCTTAAGCCCAGGTAACAAAAACATGTTTCAAGGATGTTTTGCTAATGTTCCCATTAAGTTATGAAAAGATTATTTCTGAATGTTGACTGAGAGTTCAAAATGTCAGTTTTCAAACATTTTGAAAAAATGTCATCTAGGGTATGGAAAACGTCAGAGAAACATTTAACAGTGCATTTGATCATTTTTCAAACATGGAAATGTTACTTTTGAATGTTCTCTGAACGTTCTGAAACATGCAGTAAATAATAGTGTTTTAAGAAAAAAACATTATATGAACAATGAATAATATTTTTTTTGTTACAGAACTTTATTTTTAAGATTTTTTTTTCATAACCTTAGCAGAACATAAGGCTATCCAAAGTTCTGAGCTGAGAGCTTTCTTTGACAGAAGAGATTGACACACGCACGCTTTTCTTTTCAAAGAATCTACTGAATCAGTTTACAAATCAAGCTATTTAGTCACTGTGACAACTTGCCCCAACCTTATATTTTTGAAAAATAAAACTGTTCAGATGTTATAAACGCCATATAATATTCACAGAAACCCTTTCTCTCACATACAACTCTGATTTCAAAAGACTTTCATGATAGCACTTAAATATGAATTGCATAATTAATTTTTCTACATATAGCCTATATTCACAGCTGCTTGTGAACAAATGAACTATCCTTCCAATATTCTACAAATGACATTTAGGATGCAGAACATTCGATCAGGTCACAATCTGGACTGGACTTGAAAACAGCACTCTGGACGTCATTAAACTGTCCTGCAAGAGAGGGACAAAAGGAAGAAGTAAGAAAAAAGTAAAGCAAAAACATTCAAACACAATATCATACTTTAAGATTAAATGTAACATATTTCTTGGCCAATTAACATATATGCTGAGATATTTTCACTTTTGCTTTAATGACTAATTAACGTTAGTGTTTGCTGAGTTATTGGAAGTTTACCAAGCGACGTCTGCATAATGTTATTATTATTTATGAACTACGCTTCTAGCGTTTGTTGTCCAACCCCGGGGGTGACGTAATTATCATGCGCCAGCAACACGGTAAGCTGGAACGCGGGCCTGATTTGATGTTTGAAATATAACATAAAGCAGAAATTGTACAAATTGGATACAAATCAAAAATGAGTTTACATCGCGGAGGTGACTCAGGATTATAGCTGCATATTTCCTTTTGGGTATGTTTGCGAGTGTCGCAGAATTGTTTCTTGTGAAATCGAAACCTATGAAGCTAAATGTTGATTGTACTTTGTGTTTGTGTCACACAGTCATGTTTCTAAGACCTTTAGATCTGTAAGATCTCCCAAAACATGTGGACATTTCCTGAAATTCGATAGCAAGGATAATAAACTTAGCGTAATCATTTTCACTATTGCACATTTTAAACCGAAATAGACCATAGTTATATTGCCAAAGCAGATAAATAATTAATGCTAGCTTAGTTTTTATACATTTGAATAAATAAATGATAAATGTCCTGCTTGGCCCCTGTTCTGTTTCATCACTATTAACTCTAACCTGTAGTTTTGACCTGAATATGAAAATCCAAATGTCGAGAGTTTTTCTAAGGAAATGAATAGATGATGATAAATGCAGCACAATTATTTAATAGCATTATGTTTTAAGGTTTACAGTCCCCGTAAATCTGTTTTTAAACAGTTCTCAGTTTTACAATCTTAAGAATTACATAATGAACAGAATTATAGAATTTTAGTTCAACATTTATTCACTTACATTGTTATTTGACATATGTGACAAATTGTACTCGATGTAAAACTATTTTTTAGATCGCAATTAGCCTCACAGCTTTTATTAACCGAGATGCTTCATGGAATATTGGATTTTAAGGCAAAACCATTGTTTTTAGGCCAGTTTTGGACTATTTTGCATTCATAAAATTCCTTCTTTCAAAGTAACGGCTAGAAAATATGCAAAATACAAATTTAATTGCATATTTTATTACACTTTATCTGTTGTTGTTAATTGCAATGCATATTTTTATGCTTGTCTCAAAATAAGTTTTATTCTGATGCACTAGGTCTGAAATCTACACTTACACCATACTTTCTATTTGATTCCACTCTCTCTCTCACTCTCTCTCTCTCTCTCTCTCTCTCTCTCTCTCTCTCTCTCTCTCTATATATATATATTACACAGAGGGTTTTGTTCATATAACTTTGCCTGTTTCATACCACTTTCTATTCCTGAAAACATAGTGAAGACGTATAATTTTTCTGCCTGTTTGACAGTATTTTTCGGATTTATGGAGTATTGAAAAGAGGTCCAAATCCCCCTCTGTAAATGCCTTTTAAATCAAATATGTCAACAAAATTAAACAAGAGTATCAAACCTGGCTTTATCTGTTCTGGAAATGTGTGCTAATTTAATTTGACAATGTCTGACAATGTCTCATTTGCATATTTAAATGTAACATTTCGGAAACAAGTATTTAAAAAATCTTAATCTTAATGTCTTAATGTTCTGTGACTAATCAGCTGGGGAAGTATGATGATATGAAATAATATTTTTCTTTTTTACCCTATTCACCTCTGTTCTCTTGTTTTTGTAAATGGTTCTCATAAATGGCAAAATAACATTCTGGTGAACTTGGGTTACCACTTATAGCGCTCAAAATATACACTCTTTTATACATTAATTGAAATGTTAACCTAAAATCTTGATGATTGTTGAATTTAACCCATTAAGTCCATGTTATTCATCATTGTTTTGGGTTTTAATCCAGTGATATCATGTTTTTGAATGAATGCAGGCTCTTGGACCTCTTGGATTTAAGATGAAGAGACGGGCACAAGCATCAGACGAGCCTCTGAAGAAGAGGAAGGCTATCCGTGAGGATTCCTCTGATGAAGATGAGGAGTCTTCTCAAAGAACCACCAGTCAGGGTTAGAGAGGAGTTTCCTTGTGGCACTTCACACTGGGATGTTCGCTTGTCCAGATACTCTGGTTATATACTCTAAGTTTCTGTAAGCTTGTCCCGTTTTTTCATCTCCCAGATTCAAGTCAGAGTGAGTCTCTCAGTGATGTTGAGGATCACAAACCCAGTTTCTCCAGGCCTTCTGATTCCCAGAATGCTGAGGACAACGATGCCTCTTCTGAAGCCCCCAAATTTTCTATGTATAACCGAGTCTCTCAGAAACTCATGGTAAAATAAGCTCCTTCTGTCATTCCTTTCACTCTCTTGTCAGCCTGTTAAATGCATATTGACACATTTAAATGGTGTCCTACTCTCTTTCCTTCAGGCCAAAATGGGTTTCAGAGAAGGCGAAGGTTTGGGAAAGTTCGGTCAAGGGCGGAAAGAGATCGTAGAAGCATCGACCCAACGTGGGAGGCGTGGTTTGGGTCTGACCCTGAAGGGCTTCCAGGGCGACCTCAATGTAGACTGGCAAGATGA
Organism: Carassius auratus; assembly: GCF_003368295.1. Lineage (NCBI taxonomy): Eukaryota > Metazoa > Chordata > Actinopteri > Cypriniformes > Cyprinidae > Carassius > Carassius auratus. Next base: position 67,348 of record NW_020524108.1, on the reverse strand, counting down.
GCCGGAGGTACGGCAACATTTCCAATAGTGTTTCTATTAAAACAGAAACCTTAGTAGTCCAGGGCCATTATTTTTCCTTCATTTCTACTCTCAGCCAAGTGCTTTAGAGTCAGTGACGTGGTTTCCAGAAAGCTCTCCAGAGATCCCAGACGCAGATGAGCTGAAGGATTGGATGACTGTGGGCCAGGTATTGCAGCACATGTTACCTGATGAACTAAAATGATTAGTTTAAGATCAAATGCTTATTCTTTGACCTTTTTATAGTAAAAAATGATTAGCCACCATCTGACTAAATACATTTTTGCTCAGTTATTTGTTGTCTCTTGTTCACATGGGTGTGCGGTGCAAATAGTGTTTTAAAAATATTAGCTTTACTAATAAACCTGGCTACGATAAAGACCTTACCACAAACTGTAAATGGGTAGTTGGCATGAAAATGCATGCATTGCTGTTTTTCATTTTGAGGTTTTATGCTGGGTTTCCTTCCAATGAAAGGTTTAAAAGAAAAGTATTTATTTGAAAATAAATATCAATTATATCTTTCTATAAATATCTTTACTGTCACTTTTGATCACTTTAATGTGTTTTTGCTCAATTAAAGTATTCATTTCTTTTCTTTTTTTGAATCAAAAGAATGGTAGTGTACATTCATATAAAAATGTTATTTATCATGTTCCCATGTTTATATGTATACTTATACCTATGCTTATATTTGTAGAAAAAATTAAGAATTGATGATGAAACAGAATTTTGCTCGGAGAATCTGCTGCATCTCCTCCTTCGCTGCAAAGTGAGTGTGTCAAACATTTCTTATGTTTCTCCTGTGTTGCATAAGACCAAAACACATAGTTCTCTGTGTCTTGTTATAATGTAACATGTCATTTTATTTGTATTTCTTTTCAGACTGTGTTTGATGACTTGGAGGGGGAGGAGATGAGGAGAGCGCGTACTCGATCAAACCCTTACGAAACAATCCGAGGGGCTTTCTTTCTCAACAGGTAGGTAGTGTTTCCACATGCATACTATGTAATAATAGAAGCATGTCTTTTCTAAATTTCTTTCTCTCTGTTTTCTCCTCAGAGCTGCTATGAAGATGGCGAACATGGATCATGTTTTTGACTATATGTTCACTAACCCAAAGGATTTTCAAGGGGTGAGACCACAATTACACAAGCTGTGGCATTATGGGGTGTAATATGTGCTGTAATAACATTTCTGAATCGGATGTCTGTGTGTGTAGAAGCCGCAGACGCGTGATAAAGATGGTGAGTTGCTGTATTTTGGAGATGTATGTGCAGGACCGGGAGGATTCTCTGAGTATGTGTTGTGGCGGCGGCGCTGGCACGCGAAAGGTTTTGGGATGACGCTTAAAGGATCCAACGATTTCAAACTGGAAGATTTCTATGCTGCTCCCAGCGAGCTCTTTGAGGCCTATTATGGTATGAGTTTCAACCATTTAAACAAGCTAACATTTTTACTGTATCGATTCATGTAGAAAGTTTAATGTAACACCTATTCTACTGTTCAGAAATTTTGAATATTCATAAAGTCTCTTATGCTTAATCAAATATGCAGTAAAAGAAGTGTGTAATATTATTACAATTAAAAAAATAACTGTTTTCTTTTATAATATTTTTTAAAACGAAATGTATTCCTGTGATGCAATGCTGAATTTTTAGCATCATTACTACAGTCTTAATTTTTAATTACATTAACGCAGCCTTGGTGACTCTTTTAACAACATTAAAATTAGTTTTTATTCCAATTTCACTTACACTGGTAGTATAAATGTTTAATCTAGTTGTTAATGGAATTAAAATATTGGAAATATTTTTTAAATGTCTCATTACCGTCGTTTCAGGTGAGGGTGGGATTGATGGCGATGGTGACATCACGCGGCCGGAAAACATCACTGCGTTTCGCAACTTTGTCTTAGACAGCACTGAAGGGCGGGGCCTGCACTTCATAATGGCAGATGGGGTAAGACATGCTCTTTTGCGATTGGTTTAAATGTGAATATTGTTGTTGTGTGATTGGTCGATAGATTCTGATGGTGTGTTGCTCATCAGGGGTTTTCTGTGGAGGGCCAAGAGAACATTCAGGAGATTTTGAGTAAACAGCTCCTTCTGTGTCAGTTCCTCACTGCCATGTCCGTCGTCAGACCAGGTAATGTGTGTGTGTGTTTTGTTTGTGTGCATATAACGTGCCAATAAACATTATTCACTCACTTGGACTTTTTTTTTCAGATTTGTGTTGGGGACGATAATTAGCAAAGAGAAAATCAACATTTAATAAAATAATAATAATTGAGTTAGTTTGGGTTTGTCAGACTGATTCAAATCAGTTACTTTTTAATTTTTTTTTAAACAGTTTAAAAGCCATTTGCTCGTGATTCAGACTACATTCCTTTAATGTTGTATGCTTGCTGTGATTCAATAGAAAGACTGTTTGTGCCATTATTTTGTGTCTGTCTGTCTCATTACATTCAGTTCAAGCTTGCAAACTCACTGCAAACTCACTTTTTGTAAATCGAATCTAATTGCTGATTCACTATTTTCTTCTCTGTAGATATTTGTGAAACTAGTATGTTAATAGGTAGTTCAGACTGGATTGTGTCCAATTGAGATTAGTCTGGATTTTTGGGCTTTTTGTGTATGCTTTGGCCATCCTCTTATTGGAAGTTGAGTTTTTGTCTTTTTGGTTAAATCACTCAAAATCCTTGTTTTCCTCAAGGATGTTTTTGGTTTCACTCAGTCTATTTTCCCCCTTCCTCTTCACGAGTTTTCGTTCCCCTGATGTTGAAGAAGTATCATTAAAGCTTTATTGTGCTCAGCTCTAGGGACGGACGATTCACATCAGTAGTGCATCTTCTGTCTTTGTCATGGAACACTGTATCTGTCTTCTGGTTTTTTCTTCTGTCCCAGACACTCAGTTTTGGAGGACAGCCAGTTCTTTCACAGCGGTTCCAAACGATCTCATCTCTTTGATGATGTCTTTCTCAAGGCTTTGAAGATGATTTAATGCCTTTTCTTTCCTTGATATTATTGTAGAGCCTCCTGTCTCAGATCTGTTTGGATTTTATCTTGGGATGCGCCCAGACACAAATCTATTTATTCTAAAAATCCTGTAATTAGGAAGATAATTATGTGATTGAGAGAAGCCTTGGTTACCTGAGAGCTAATTTTAGGTGTATCAAATCAACGATAATGCTTTTTACGGTTCTAGTATTGAAGAGCCATGTTTTAAAACCTTAAGTTTTGTTTAAGTCAAAAGTTTTAGTTTTACATGAATTTTTTTTTATTGTTTCTCTAAATGTTCTCTTAACTCTGTGCCTTTTAGGATTATATAAATGAGCTATGTTAAGATTTGGTTGTTTTCCATTATATGGTCCATTTAAATAGATGTATGATAATTATTTAAACATTTTTGCTTCAACTTCTCAACTCAAAATCTTTGTGTTTTGCAGGAGGCCATTTTGTGTGTAAGACGTTTGACCTGTTCACACCGTTCAGCGTGGGCTTGATTTATTTGCTGTACCTCTGTTTCGAGAGGGTCTCGCTGTTCAAACCCGTCACCAGCCGGCCTGCCAATTCAGAGAGGTTTGTTTTCATCGTCCATGACTCACTTGAGAGCGTGAGAGAGCTCCTGGCAGTGGACACTGAAACTTATATACCTAGGTTTCTCTGTTCAGCATATTAATATACTTTTTTTTTTCTTTACTTGAAAATGCAGAAATTGGCTGAAACTTCAATGCTATTTTTTATTTTTTATTTACACTACCAGGCGAAAGTTTGGAATAAATAAGATTTTTTTAATGAAGGAAATCTCTTATGATTAATTTACACTATCATTCAAAAGTTTTGGATCAGTAAGACTTGTAATGTTTTTGAAATAAGTCTATTATACTTATCAAGGCTGCATTTATTTGATCAAAAACACAGATTTTTTTATTTATTACAATGTAAAATAATGGTTTCTATTTATATATATATATATATATATATATATATATATATATATATATATATATATATATATATATATATATATATATATATATATATATATATATTTGTAATAATATAATTTATTTCTGTGATGCAAAGCTGAATTTCCATCAGCTATTACTCCAGTATAAAGTGTCACATGATCATTCTAATATGCTGATTTATTATTAGAATTATCAATGTTGGCAACAGTTGTTCTGCCAAATATTTTTTTTTTTTGGAAACTGCATTATTTTTCAGGATTATTTGATGAAAAAAAAGGTAAAAAAGAACAGCATTTGTGTTTTTTAAATATTAATTCTTTCTAACAATATAAATCTTTGCCATCACTTCTTATGTTCTATTACATCATATTAATATTTCACAATATTGCATTTTTCCCTGTATTTTTGATTAAATAAATGCAGCTTTGATGAGTAAAAGAAACGCATAAAAACAAAACAAAAAACAAAACACTTAAAATCACTCTGATTCCAAACTTGTCTGTATGTGTGTGTGTATATATTAGGGCTGCACGATTACCGTATTTTCCGGACTATAAGTCGCATCAGTCCAAAAATACGTCATGATGAGGAAAAAAACATATATAAGTCGCACTGGACTATGTCGCATTTATTTAGAACCAAGAACCAAGAGAAAACATTACCGTCTACAGCCGCGAGAGGGCCCTCTAGCGGCTGGAGACGGTAATGTTTTCTCTTGGTTCATTTCTCTTGGTTCATGTCAAATCATTGGACCAGCCAAACTATGAAAAAAAAGTGTGACTTATAGTCCGAAAAATATGGTAATCACATGTGATTGTCACGCGTGTCTTGTGACTAAAGCTTGTTCTGTGATTAGCAGTAAATGTCCATCACCTGCTTTCAAATGGAGCAGCACTTAATATACAGAGTCATAGTTCGCTGGCAAGCTACGCAATATCGCGTTCATAACCGCATACGATTCTTCTGAGATTATGACGCGGTATTGCGTAGCTTGTCAGCGAACTACGGCTCTGTGTAGTAAGTGCCGCTCCATTTGAAAGCAGGTGATGGATATTTAGTACTTATCACAGAACCAGCTTTACTGACGATACACACATCAAGACAATCACGTGTGTGTGTGTATATATATATATGTATATGTGACCCTGGAGCATAAAACCAGTCTTAAGTTGCCAGGCTGTTTGTAGAAATGGCCAAAAAAACATTGTATGGGTCAATCAATAGGATAAGAATTAATAAGAATTAATTTGGACAACTTCAAAGGTGATTTTTCTCAGTATTTAGAATTTAATATAGTTGTATCTCGGCCAAATATTGTCCTATCCTAATAAACCATACATCAATGGAAATCTTATTCATTCAGCTTTCAGATGATATATCAATCTCATTTTAGAAAAATCTACACTTAAGACCAGGGTCACATATATATGCAGGGCTCGACATTAATGCTTGTTTGAGATGAGTGGATTTTCTGAAGGGGCAAATGACAGAGAATTTTCCTTGCCCGACAGGACAAGTAACTGCTAACCTGCTTAAAACATCAATGAAGTGAATCAGTCAAGTCCTGAGACTTTTTTATTTATATATATATATATGTGTGTGTGTGTTTCTATTGATTTTTTTTTTAAAATTTTTACAGATCAATTCTGATATATTAGCACATAGGACTTTTTTTAATAATAAAACTTTAAAACTAAAAATGTTGCCCTGTTTACTTTAATGCACATTCCTGGTTTTATTGTACACACTATTATTATTATTATTATGCATGGACAGAAAAAGTAGCTTTGTTGACTAACGTCACATAATGTAACAGTTGATTATTGTGCATGAGCATTAGGGACTGATTTTTTACTGCTGTCTGCATGCAGATATGTGGTGTGTAAGAGTTTGAAGCCAGGCACCGATGCTGTCAGAGAATACATGTTCACCATCAACCTGAAACTGAATCAATTCAGACACTCGGACAGAGACGTTACTGAAGTCGTCCCTCTGGAAATTATTAAAGGAGACACTGACTTCTTCCAATTCATGATCAACTCCAATGAAAGGTGCCGTCATCACTTTATGACCCTTTTTTTTTTGTCTCTTTCTCTCTGGCTCGATGCATTCATTCATGCTTGGGTTTATTTATTGAACTCTGATCCCTTGTCTTGCAGCCATTGTGCAGTACAGATCAAAGCGCTGGGTAAGATCCACGCGTACGTCAGAGATACGTGAGTCACACATTCTTCCTCTGGTGTGTTTCAGGGCATTCATCTCAAACTCTCTTTTATTTGTTTGTTTGCACATGTCTGAGTCTGTATAAGCGTCCCTGACAAGGCTGTATGTCTTTGTAGGACACTGTTTGAGCCCAGGCAAGCTGACATCCGCAAAGAATGTCTCAAACTATGGGGGGTGAGTCCAAAAACAATTGCCACAAGCTTCATAGTGGACTGAGGTCTACTTTAGTGCTCTGTGGTGGTGTCTGAAAGATTTCAAAGAACAATGTTTTGCGTAGGTATGTGTAGGGACAAACTGATTCCGATTTGAATGATTGAGACCTTGAACGTCTTCATCTTTGTGCAGATTCCTGATAAAGCCAGAGTCACTCATCCATCATCCGATCCGAAAGCAAAGTTCTGTGAGCTCGTGAAGGTAAGAGTGTGTGTGTGTGTGTGTGGGCTTTGAGAAGTTAGCTGGGAATGTGGTAATGCTCTTGTGGATGTGATGTTCTAGAATAGAAGAGCTAAGTGGGTGAATCAACTGAAGTCTATAAAGTCAGGGTCATGATTCACCTAAAAAAAAAAAAGAAATTATATATTTTTTCTTTAAAAAAAGAAGAGAGAGAAAAAAAAGTAAAATGTTTTTTGGAAAAATGATTTTTTTAAATTATAAAGTTTGTTTACTGTGAAGAAAATGTACTATACTAAATTTGTTTCATTTTTAAATATTTTAGAATCAAAAATTGCTGTAAAATCTAAAATAAGCGAGTTATGTTCCAAATTTGAGGTTGATTCACAAAAAAATAAGTTCTTGTTAATTTTATTTTATTTTTTAATTTTTTTTATTTTTATTTTTTATGCAAATTTATAGGTTTGTCACAACATTACTTCCGTCATTTAAATATGGAATTTTGAGACCTTTCCAAGGATATATGTTCTGTCAAGATTCGAAAAAGTTTTGATTATAACCTACTGTAGTAAATTTTGTAATATGACAAGTACCATTAAGTACCATTTCCATGGTAATACAATGTCCTATTTAAAAACAGCTTTCACGGGTTTAATTTGGATTGTTTAAGCTTTTTAAAGTGATATCTAATTTAGGATTATTACTTAAATATGTGATAAGGAAAAAAAAGGTAATAAAAAAAGAGTGCCATTAGTGGCAGTCCGACAATTAATTAACAAATTCAAATACAAATTAAATAAATTAAATTGTTTATAAATCAAATATAAATGTATTTCTCTGCTTACTGATTTTCTATTTCAGGGCTCTGACATGGACAGTTTTAGTTCAAGACCAACTGCACTGATCTCAGGAAATCTGGATAAACTACAGCACGTACTGGACTACAGGTGCATTGTGGGAGGAGGAGAACAGCTCTTTCTACTGGGACTTGGGGTAGGGAATATATCTATTTGATATTTATGTAATTTAGGCTAAATTTATAATATGTTTTGGTCATATATATATATATATATCCTTATATATTGCTTAAAGTGTGTAAAAATGAAACCGTTTGTGTATGCAGAGATCTCAAATCTACACGTGGGATGGCAAAGCCCCATTACGATGGAAGAAGCTGGAGAACTTCAAACTGGAGCTGCCCAGAGACACACTATTGAGTGTAGAGATCATCCAGGAACTGAAGGGAGAGGTGAACAGAGAGAATCAGTACAGTAATTGAGAGTAGAGACATTAATACTGTAAGATAGGGTGACCATATGCGCCGTTCATACGGGACACGTCCCAGCCAGAATTTTAATAATGCCTTAAACATCCAGAGCAGCTTGACCAATAACATGCAGGTATTGTACATAGTCGACCAATCGTGGGACTGCTAGAAGGAACAATCAAAGCTATGCAAATATGCGCACGTATTTGTTCGTTCGATTGACTTGAAGCGTCGCTGCGCACAAATCCAAAAAAAACAAAAGTGCGCCACAATCCTTCAAGTCAAACGAACGAACATACACGTAAAAGCGATTCAAAAGCATAAGGAGCCGTCTGCTCTGCTCTTTATAGCTCTCATGATTCACAACAATCAATCTGCACCGTACAAATAGCCAAAACCTGGATATTTTAGGCAATATTAAAATCCTGGCTGGGACGTGTCCCGTATGAACGGCGTATATGGTCACCCTACTGTAAGAGCTCTTGTGTTGTTTCAATAAAAAAAAAATATGCATGCTTGTAAGAAGTTTTTTATCGATAATAATAATAATGACCTTTATTTTTCTATAGTGCCTTTAAATGTTACTTCTCAAAGCACTTCACATAACAAATAAAACATCAATATACACTATATAAATATCTTTGCATCAATTTTGAGTCTTTGCATCTGTGTTTGTAGGGAAAAGCCCAGAGAAGGATCAACGCTGTGCACATTCTCGATGCTCTTGTTCTCAACGGCACTGATGTCAGAGATCAGCACTTCAACCAGAGGTCTTTTCCAGAACCTATTCCCAAATGAATAGATGTAGAATTCTTTTATTATTTTACTAAGCAGGTTTATAAAGTGCAATCCTTCCACTAAGATACAGTTTGTGCAAACACATAGCTAGAATACATTATTATTTATAAGACTTCTTCAAATTGAAAAAGAAAGTCTTAAATTCATAACGTCAAGGAATTAAAACTTGCATGCACTGCTAATTTATGTTTTGTTATCCAATAAAGATATCTAAACATCATTAAATCAGCATTTACTTGAGATGCAGTTTGAAGATATGATGGCCTGTTTTCTGAGAAACATAACAAAATTAAACGAGCTTATGTTTAAAATGACATCAAGAATCTGTCAATGGGGTATGAAAATGTTTTCCCTTTAAATTGAGTTTCTTGAAATTCTTGTTTTAATCAACAAGTCACTTCATTTGGATAATTTTCTCAGAAAACAAGACTTTCTATCTAATGCCATTTTTCTTCTCAAGTTAATGTATTTTGATGCAATAATCTTTAGACATATGCACTGGAAAGCAAAGCAAAATTACTGATGAAAAACATTTTTTTTCCATTGTAGTCAGAAGGTACAGTAAAAGTTATTTCCATATTCTAATGGTTGAGAGCAGAAGAACTAGGGAAACGTTGAAGTCTTGCTAATGCAAGACATTTACATTAGAAACTATATTGAGGTATTGTGTTCCATTCAATAGATTCTTAAAATATTTTACTCAGTCTTACAAAGATCTAAAAAAGTCTTAAGTTTACCCTGCAGAAAAAAACCTTTCAATTAACGTCAGAATTTTTTGTATATAGTTATTTTATTCGTATGTTTAATATATTATTAGCGTCCAGTATTTCCCATTGGATATCTTATGCTCCAGAAATCACAAATCAGCTTTAGTTGCTTCTGATTTGGGTTTATTATCTTAAAATTAAAAAATTAAATTAAATTTATGCATTTAGCAGACGCTTTTATCCAAAGCGACTTACAGTGCATTCAGGCTATCAATTTTTACCTATCCTATTTTTACTTATCTTGAATCTAAATGCAATCCAGAAATGTAAAGAAAAAAAAAAATATATATATATTTTGTGCAGAATCCAGATGGCGGAGAAGTTTGTGAAAGCTGTGTCCAAACCCAGCAGGCCAGACATGAACCCCATCCGGTAATATTCCTTTCTCTTTGCAGTTGTGCTAATTGCCATGTCAGTGACAGCCCTGGGGGCCAGGAAGTCCTGTGAACACCGGAGGGTGCAGTATGTAAAATTAATGAAGATACTGTGTTTTACTAGAGTCTAGACAGGATCCTTCATGTTTATGATAATACTGCAAGTCAGTCTGCTTGCTGTTTCGGCCTCATTCATTCATTCCCTATTTTATTTTTTTAGAGTGAAGGAAGTCTATAGGTTAGAGGAGATGGAGAAGATCTTTGTGAGGTGCGTTCGACCATTAGATGATTCTTCTAATTTGTATTTCATTTAACATTACTATTTTACTGTATGTTATTATTATAATTTTTTTTCCTCAGGTTGGAAATGAAGGTAACCAAGAGCTCAGGAGGGATGCCAAGACTGTCATACACAGGCAGAGATGACCGTCACTTCCTCCCCAGTGGACTTTACATCATCAAAACAGTTAACGGTGAGAGAGAGGGAGGAAATAATAAGCATAATATAAGTGGTGTGCCTTGTTAAAGATGATTTGGTCAAATATTTTTTCCCTTTTTCTTCATTTTGACAGACCCATGGACAATGGCATTCAGCAAAAGTTCTAAAAGAAAGTTTTTCTACAATAAGCAGACCAAAGAATCGACTTATGCACTGCCGCCTGGTTCTGTGGCACCTTTCCAGTAAGTATTAAAGTGCCAATATTAAGTAATCCTGCATGACTGGCACTGCACAGGCAACTGATTTTGGATTGAAGCCCTGAGCAGGAAAATGTCATTACACAACTTGAATTTTCAAGAAGATGTAGCATCTGACCTTCAAAGAAATGAGAATTTCTCTAAACCCCCAGCATTCTTTTTAATTTGTTTGTTACTATCTCTTCTTCTGTTTCTCAGTGCATGTCATCAAGACCGGCTGTTTTGGGCTTGGGAAGAAGGAGTCCGGGTTCACGACTCCCAGACGCGGGTCAACCCGGACAAACTGTCTAAAGACGACGTGCTTTCCTTCATCCATCAACACTGTCAACAATAAAAACACACGTACACATTACAATCATGCTGTCATGCCACATTAAGAAACATAGCACAGACTCTACATTGTCCTCGCCTCCAGGGGGCACTGTAGCTTACACGAGAGTCCACTGAGAAACATTCAAATTCTTCACACTTCAAGGCTCTCTAAAATAGCCCCTGTGAGTTAGACGACAGGGCGTCTTGGTGCTCGGTGGTGTGTATCTGCGTGTCCGTTATCTTCAGAGGAGAAAGAAACTTAGCTGGCATTGCTTTTCCCTTGTCCACATGTTTTTCTCCAGAACTTCATAACCTGCTTCCTCACATGAATTATTCCTCCACTAATCGATCAGGTGTGCAGCTTCTGATTCTGATTAGCTGAAGTTTACCATTTAAAACGGCATGACGGTGTGCATTCGCTCTACTGTGTGCATGTGTTGCCTTGTTTTTCTCGTTTTTATTTAGTTTCTTTCAGTGTTTAAAAATCTTAGACTGGCCATTTGTGGTGATTTTGGAAAAGGATTTGAATTTTAAACCTGTTCGTGATGTTGATTAGATTAAACCACTGAGGAAGTTTGTTCCTTGAGTGATTGTGGTCTGCTTCATTATTCGTCTCTATTGAGTTTAGAGTCACAATGAAATAGAAGCAGTGACAGATGTTTTCTTATGTGTAATGGCTTACCGAAAAAGAAAAAATGAAGGACGTTGGGACTAGGTTCTATTCATCAGTTGTTGATTGGACTTTGAGATGTGGTTGTGACACTTAAAAGCTTTCTTTTTTTGCAACAAAAGCTAGATTTTATGCACTATTGTAGGAAAAGAAAACTGTGACTGAAGATTTGGAGCTGGGACCTCTGCTGATAACACACTCCATTTGTTTCTGCTTGCATTGAGAATCCACACAATCTGGAAAAACAGACTGCCTGAATGAAGTGTTTGAACAATGGAAGCTTACAAACACCAGAAGAGAACTAGATTCTTGGGGGGATTTTATGAACGGAAAGTTTTTTTTTTTTTTTTTTTTTTTTTTTTTTTTTATGCGCACATTACACATTATTTCAAATCTGTTTTACAGAAAATCTTGAGGTTAAAGGAATAGTTGACACAAAAATAAAAATGTGCATAATATTTCCTCACCTGCAGGCCATCAAAGGTATAGATAACTTTGTTTCTTCATAAGAACAGATTTGGAGAAATTAAGCATTACATATCACCAATGGATCCTCTGCAGCGAATGGGTACCGTCAGAATGAAAGTCCAAACAGCTGATAAAAACATCACAATAATCCATATGGCTCCAATCCATCAATTAATATCTTGTAAAGCAAAAAGCTATGTGTTTCTAAGAAACAAATGAATCAAGATGAGAAAAAGTAATCTTGTTTGAATCAGGAGAGAAATATGCACAGATCATGTATCACAACCAAAAACTTAATAAAATACATTTCTCCAAATCTGTTCAGATAAAGATACAAACTCATCCACATCTTGGATGACCTAAGGGTGAGTAAATTTTCAGCAAATTTTAATTTTTGGTTGTACTGTTTGTTTGTTTATATTATTGTAATATTTTCATGCTTTTATAGTCTTATATGGCAGATAATAAGATAATATAGTTTACATTTTGTGACAATACATACAAATAGACAGTTGGGATTTGTGTTATAGTGTATATTGCGTTACGTGAGTGTATGTATGCAGGTTAAATTGAGCATACTTCCAACTTTAAATAAAGAGCTGTGCGATAATGTAGTTGCATTTTGTGACTAAATAACCAGGCAGTTGAGAAAGTGGGTATTTGCTGCTGGTGCAAAAATCACAGCATTGCTTTGTGGTTGGTATGGTGTTTGGGCGGTCCCTACACATGTCCCTTTTTGCTACAGGTTTATCGGCCACTGGTCTGATTGTGCTTTTCATGTCAAACTTTAATACTTTAGGCTTAGGAGTTTCTTCACAACCTGAACCCCAGGTTTCAGGATTGAGGATAGCAATGCTGCCTTTGCAGGAGGAGGGAAAGCTTGAACATCCTTATTGCAGGTCCAATTTATTTTGTCATGTCATATCCAGTATGATTTTATATCTGTATTTTGCTCCTCTAGAACAACAATACATGAACTGTCACCATGACTGACACATCACTAATGAGCATATTGCACCTTGCTGTGTATTTTCATTTCTTCTCTGAAGCTGTAGGTTTCTGGCATCTCAAGGACGGCGGGACACAGGCGGTCTTTTGTATGCAGGTGTAATGAGTCTCCCACACCCTGTTTCCCTATCCATCTCTTGCTTTGAGTTTGTGACTGGAAAGCTAAGCAGAGATTCACCTCAAAGGACAATTAAATTTCCCCTGTTAGAGAGCTTCCTCTCATTCGAGAGCTCGCTTGCTTGCTGGCTGGGTAACCAAAAGGGAAGGTATAAAAACTCTGTTTTTCTCCCCCCACCCCAGCCCCATTCACACACTCGCACTTTCTTTTCTGGCCAAGAGGTTCAATGTGTCATCTCCCAAAAGCAATTGAGGAGTGCTGCTGCGATACTGCCCACCACTAGCCGTTAGGGAAAGCGTCCAGAAGATATAACCGTATTATATCTTACCGCAGGGCACCAGAGTTTTATTAAAATTAAGGTTAAAAGTCTGGTCACTTCGAAGATGGCAGAAAACTCCAATGAAATTGACCAAAGGGGATTCAGGTACAAAAAAAGGACCCAAAAAAATTTATAAATACTGTGGAACTACAAAGTTTTTTATTCAAAAAGTGGCACCATGATGCAATATATAAGTTTGTATTTGATTTGATTTTAAGAGATGTTCTTTAATATTAACATAGTTGCTGCAACATGGTATCGTAGTTATACAATTTATCTTTATTTTATTTTTTTAAATGCATGGTCTACAGTTGGTTATTGTTAGTGTGCCATTTTGGGGTAACAGGTGCATTTATACTTTTGAAACAAACATTTTGAAAGTTCAAATGTTGGGTAAAAGTACTGTAAAAGGTATCATGGTAATGATAATATATCAATAATATATCAAGCCACTATGATTTACTGAAAGATTAATCATGCCATTCCATTGTTTATTTAATTTTGCTTACTTATTTTGAGCAACATAAGCACACATTCAGGGATGCCCAAAATTGCGGTCTAGACAGATCACTAGATTTTGAGACAAAACCAAAGTAGTTTCTGATTTATTGTAAGAACAATACATTCATTGCTATAAAAAAAATGCCCATTATAAAATGGTCCTTTGATTTAGCGAATGATTACCATTTTGGTGTTAAATGGTATTATGGTATTTATATTTATAGTGGCCTACTTTTTTTTATAGTGTCCAGAATTTTTGAGGATCAGGTCCGTTCAGACGTTTAAATGGAACATTTGATGGCCAAAATTTATTTTGACAGCTCACTAGATTTTGAAACCAAATTCTGATTAAAGACTAAATTGTTTTACAATACTATAGCCTTGTGCTTTTGTATTAGGCTACCATTGTCGTGTACTATAGGTACGTTAAAGAATATTTGGTGTTTACTGTTTACACAGCATTTTTGAACATCATAGATGCGCTTAAATCGAACAATTGATGGCCAGAAATGCTGTTTATGCAGACAGCTCACTATTAAAGACACGGACATAGTGCTTTACGATTTATCAACCGATTCAGAACTCGTGTATTGACGTGGTGCTGAGGAATACTTGAGTATTTTTGTTATTTATACTGCGCAACATCGACGTTTACCACAGCTCAACCGGATTTTAAAAGCCGTGGGCGTTTGAAAAAACGGGATATCTGAAAAATCGTTTCCCCACATCAATAGATTAAACGTCCCCAAAGGTTTCAAATCCATATCTGACACCACACCTCATAAATATTGGATGGCTTCTGTAATATTAAAAATTGATGTTTTCAATTTAAGTTTTCAAAGCGGAGTCGGAGTGTCCGCGGTGAGGGAGGGCGAGTGGAGGTCCAGTCCATGGTTGCCAGGGTAGCGGTTTTCCCGCACAATTGGGCTATTTTAGAAAAGGAGTTGCGGGAAAAAATACGGAGTTGCGGGTTGCGGTTGTTTGGGCTACATTTATGATGTACTGCGGCCGCAAAAAAATAAAAATAAAATAAAATAATTGTGGACAAAGATAAAAGTGAACCTTTTATTAGTGGGTGTTGATCCCCCGGGAATTAATACTTGCGAGTAGTATTAATACTTGAGCGCGCGCCACATGTGCTTTGACATCACAAATCAAGCATCATCATCACGTCACTCACATCATGAGAGCGTTGTAGTCAGAAGCGTTGGTTCGGTTGTCTGTGGATGAACAAGCAGCATTCTAAAATGTCAGGTAAATGGGGAAAGTATGGAAAGAAGTATCGCAAAGAATGGGAGACAGAGAAAGGATTAAAGGAGTGGATTCGAAGTGTTCCAAATGATGATAGAATAGTGCATTATATATATATATATATATATATATATATATATATATATATATATATATATATAATAGTGTATTGTGTATTAAAAAAACAGTGTGTGCAAAGAATTTGGGTAAGACAAAAGACGAATACTTTAAACTTAAACTTATATACATTTATTTTAAGGCCCTTTGTGGGAATCCAGCCGTTGTCTAATCTGATTGGACACTGAAAAATTGGGCTAGTTTTCATTCCATTTGGGCGGGTTTTGAGTTGTCATTGGGCTGGAAATATTTCTGGGACCTGGCAACCCTGGTCCAGTCAGACTCTACCTGCTGATCAAACGCGCGCTTTCTCCTCAGGTGCGCGAGGGGCTCAGACTCACACGGACCGATGATGTTCCCTCAGTCCAAATTGTAAGGAAAGCCGCTTCTCTGCGTCAGTTTGGTGGGCTATACTGTACGTGTGACGACTGAGACCCAGATTTTGGAGTCATTTGAAGACTTAACTCAAACTCCCGAGGAGCTGCAATGGCATCGATCGGGGAGTTTGATCCGTTAAACAGCAGCGTACCTGCGACCAAAATAGAGATCACCGTCTCGTGCAGGTAAGAGCGAATACTGCTTATTGTAATATTACTTATGTTCAAAATTCGGTACGTTAGGTCAAATATTATTAACTATGAAATATATATTTGAATTTGGTTATTTTGAAGATGTTATTAAACTAAGCGTCTTCAAAATATATACAAACGGGTGACTGAGGAGGTCAGCAAAATAAAGTAACGTTACTGGAAAAATGTTGGGTAGCCTGTGTATTTGTGAGACACGCTTCACTCTTACTTGAGGGGAATTTGAGTTCCGTATAAACACCATGGTACATGAATATGGTAATTTTTCAGTATATAGGGCAGCAACAAGAATACCCTTACAAAACAATAGGCTTCTGTGGCAGTACTATGGTACAGTCAGTGATGGTAATGCCTTGGTAAGTTACTTAAAAAAAAAAAAAAAAAAAACGGAAATTCCCTGGCCAGTATGTTACTTCTTGGTACTTTTTACATAACCAATGAAAGGGACAACTCTCCCTAATATTCAGAATAGTGTTCAGACTTTTTTTTTCTATTTTCCAGGTCATTAACTTTTACATTAGGTCAATCTATGTTTGGTTAGCTTTATATATATATATATATATATATATATATATATATATATATATATATATATATACAGCATTACAGTACCATGCTTTTATCACATGCTTTTTTTTTTTTTTTTGTAAGGGGTTTAGGCAAATATGTTTGTCCAAGTTTGTCTATTTGCATTCATGACTTGCAGACTGTCTCTAAAAATCTAATGAGTACCATACCTAGGTGGCATTTTTGGGTGTTGTAGGTGCATTCGACCCCCTTATGGTCGTACGTGATTTCTGGAGATGATGGTGTTGATCTCTTAAGTCATATTTTATTTTTGTTCTCTATTTGTGCCAATTTTTCATACTGAAAATAGCACGTAATTGTCTTATGCTGCAAATCAAGCCTTTGCTGCCTGAAGAAATGATTTTTTAGCTAAATGTTTTGAGTATTTTTCATTTTATGATTTGATGCTTTTCATAGAAACGTGAATTAAACAAACACTTATATAATCGAAATCAGTTAAATCAGTAAAATAAAGGGCAACCTTTTTTAATGCCTGGCTGACCTCTTCCCTCGCTGTGTCCCTCTGGACCGTTCTCTCCTTGTTGGACTGACACCACTGGCAACAAACAACAGCACAGACTCTTTCCTGAATAATGAATGTGTTGACTGCTGATGCTGTCTGTGTGTTTGCATAAAGCCTTCACTTCAGACACTGCTTGCTCAGATATCCAAGGGAGGTCTCTTTATACATGCGCCACATCTGCGGCCGGCTGGCTCTGCCCACCGAGCCTTCAGCAGTAATTTGGCTGAGGTGGAAGATGGGGGCAAGAAAATGGAGCAAGTGGTTCCTCAGTCGTACATATTTTATAGTAGCCTGCTGGGATATGAATGCAACACATCAGGATTTATGAAAAATGAAATGCAGCAGCGAAATACGCTCTGCTTCTCGATGCCCAATGAGTTTCTGCTTCACTTTGAGGCAGTGTCTTGTGGCATGACATCTCGTGATAAGAAAATGTGTATCAGGACAGGGTACAAAATGGCTTGAGTTTGTGGACTGAAAAGTACATGGCTGAAAGTATGTGGACATCCTGTTCAAATTCTATCGAAGGGAAATATTAACCTATTAATATCAACCCTAACCATAATTCAGCCAAATAAAAAAAATTGCTGAAAATGTAGTTGCCCTCAGGCCATCTAAGATGAATATGAGTTTTATTCATTGGAACAGGTTTGGAGAAATTTAGCATTATATCACTTGCTCACCAATGAATCTTCTGCAGTGAATGGGTGCCATCAAGATGAGAGTCCAAACAGCTGATAAAAACATCACAATAATCCACAAATCCACTCCAGTCCATCAGTTAACGTCTTGTGACGCAATAAGCTGTGTGTTTGTAAGCAACAAACTGATCAAGAAGTTTTTAAACTTTAAAATGTTGCTTTCTGCTTAAATATGCGTTGTCTATATTGCTTTCTTCAGTGAAAAAGTTGTCCTATCTGAATTAGAAGAGAAATATGCACATATCAAGAAGATAACAGGAGATGGACAAGATGTGAGAAGATAACAGGAGATGGAAGATGGATTTTTTTCACCAAAGAAAGCGGATTATAGACTCATATTTTTGCCAGAAGTGATGGTTTAAGCAACTTAAAAAAAAAAAAGAAAAAAAAGAAAGAAAAAAAAATCTATTGTATTTTGCAGAAAAAAGAACCATACAGGTTTGTAATTACATGTGGTTGAGTAATTGATGGCACAATTTTCACTTTTGGGTGAATTAATATATTTTACAATTTAGGTAAATATATTATTTTGCAGAACTCCAAAAACATATACAATTCTACATAAAAAAAATGCCTACTAGTGGCAGTAAAACATCAATAACTTTTATTTGTTGTCAGACACATTGTTTACAGTGCAGATTATCAATCAATAAAGACTTTCACACATTTTCAGCACCACTCCCTGGATATTTCCAGACTGCTGCAATACATACAAGAAACAGCATAATAAAAAAAAAACTGCCAGATTCAGGTTCATCAGTCTTGAACACACTTTTAGTCCCATTCACTGAACACTCCACTTTGAATGTGTTGCAAAACATACAGGAAGCAGCATAATATTGTTTTGATAAAATGCTGTTCCAATGAACCTAGGTTATAATTTTACTCCATGCAATTCTGGAGAATTCTGTGCTTTTAATGCTGTTACAACAGTTTGTTGCCCACCAAGGTCCTCAATGGTGTAGCCTACTCACAGGACCTTAGTGAGAGGCAACCCACTCATGATGTCCCGGGCCCTGTGAATTTTAGCATCATTTTGTGTCCACATACGTTTGGCAATATTTAATTAACTTTTTGCACACTAACTGTGCTTTTCTATTGAAATTAACACCTGCAATTACAGTTTTGATGACTTTGAGTAGTTACCCGTATACAAAACTCCACAGGAAACTTCTAATCTAGTATGATGTCGCATATGAGTGTTTAAAACTTATTCCACTTCGCAAGGCAACAAGTTAGTGAAAGAGTGTATTTCCGTCACTGCATTATGCCGGCAAATTGTGGAAGCTGTTCACGGGGGAAGCCAATTCATCAAGGTTGTTTGTCACTGTCAACACAGATTGCAGCAGATGCCGTTGTGTCACTCGATAAGGGAGAGTCTGGAGGGAAACCAGAACGAGGGAATGTGTTGAAGACTCTCAGACCCGGAGATCTTAAAGGATCTGTTGCGTTTGCCAAGGAAAGCTTGTAATTTCCTATCTTTCCTATCATGTTTCGAGAAGCAAAGGAAAACATTATCTCTGTATATTTTTTTTATGTATGATTCATCAGAAAGTACAATTCTGTACAGTACTGTCAGTCGATTTTGCTTTGAGTGAAGATTTCATGGTGTCTTGTTTAAAGTGAAGAGAGCAGGCTAGAGATATGCAGGTCTACTGGGCTCTTTTTGATTGCGTCAAAGTTTGAATTATATATCAACTAATCTTCATAACCTGATTTGGAAGTTACTGGGTGGCTAGATGGTTTTATTACATCCAGTAATAAAATTCATATGACTAATGTGATCTGTGTCGATGAATATTCCCAACCACAATGGAGGTATGAGTAAGAAGTTTGCATTGCGTTCTTCCCGTGTTATTCTGATCAAGGTCATCACCTAAAACCCAAAAACCAAAACCACACAGTATGTCAAGGGATCCCCGTCAGTACAGTGCACGTGAAAGCACTCCCTGTTGAGATGCCAGAGCTCCAGGACCCGTTTATTCAGGTTTAAAACGTCACAGCTGGCGTCACACCAGATGTCAGGCAATACCTCCTGTTGCTCAGAGCCGCATCCTGCAGACTAGAGATGGAATCGATTCTCTGCTCAGTCGGATGGATTAATGTGCTCTCTGCTGTACTTCCCTAGCCTTTCTTCTATTTATTCCACAAACACAATTCTCCTGTGAGAGAATATCTATGGGTTCCTGTTACTGGCTATCCATCATGTCCATTTTAATGCAGTCTGGTCTTTAAATTTAAATGCACATTCGGAGACATGTAAGAGACTGATGGATGGAAACTCAAACATTAAATAGATGCTGTTGCCTTCGGAGGAGTTATGAAGCATTACTTTTTATCAGCAGTCTTTGTTAAATATATTTTTGTTGACAGAGTTAAGGTCAATTTGAAATGCTGTTCACAACCCGTTTCACTTCTGTAGCATGATGTATTTTGAATTGAAACAAGATATGGAATGAGAAAAATGAAGGGTGAGACTTGATTTTATCAAGTGAGAATTGATAGGATTATGAAAGCTGGTTGAAAAGTAAGAATTTATTTGTAAAGAAAAGTCATTTTTGAAAAACACCAAATACAAGATTACGAAGACAAGTTCATTTTTGTTTATAAAGGGATGCTTAATGCATAATGCACAGTAAGACCAGAAACATGCATTAAAAAGTAAACTGAGTAAGATATATTGCTGACAAGACATTTCAGTATAGTTCATTATACATTTTGATAATTATCTGGAGATTATTTTTTATTTATTTATCAGAAATAAATTGTATTTAGGCCTATTTTATTTTCAGGGGAAACTACTGATATCTTGTCAGTTAGTTGTGGTTAAATGCATGTTCTTCACTAAAAGAACCCAAGGCGACTGAATTCTTAATAAGAATAATAAAGTAAATGGGGTCAGTTTTGATTTCATGTGTACTCGAAGTGTTCGTGACCTTGGTCATTGATGTTAGGCAGGAGAAAATTCAAGCCTGCACTGATCTGAGCATCAGTGAGTCTCTTTGTTCACACTGGACAAACATAGAAGCTGCTTTTGTTTCTGTGCAACCATCTGTTGTAAGCACAATAAAACAATCTCCTCTAGATAGGTTTTGTTGGTTTATTATTGCCAGCAGTTATTTTGTTCAGTCTGTGTTGTGCTTGAGCATATCTGTTTTACTGTTTCTTCAGGAATTTGCTGGATGCTGATACCTTCTCAAGGTCAGCACCAGGTAAGTCTTAATCTTAGTGACTGCTTCTCATTTTGAGTCTTACCACAAAAAGTCTATGGATAGTTTTGAATAATACATTATCAAAATGCTTCTGATATTTATGCATTAGATATGCACAGGATGCAGATTTTCTGTATGCATGGAATACCTGGATAACCTATTATTTTTGCATATACAACTTGCGCACATGCACACACACACACACACACACATACAGTACTGTGCAAAAAGCCATTAGTATTTTGACCAAACAAAAATGCTTTTAAGCCAGTTATTTATATGTTTGCTTCAGTGTGCCAGTAGGAAATATCAGTTTACATTTCCAATCTTTGCATTTGGCATTTATTGTAATCCAGTCAGATTTTTTTATGCACACGGAGTCTGACAGCAGCCAAATATCCACACAGAGATCTGATCTCACCATCATCCAGTTCATCTAGAATTACGTGAAGAAACCGAAATATAAACAAAGACGGACTAAATCCAAAAGAAATGTGGCAACATCTCCGAGACGCTAGAAGAAACCTTCCTACAAAACTACCTTAAAAACTATGTTCAAGTGTATCTAGGACAAAACACAAAGGGTGGTCACACCAAATATTGATTTGATTCAGTTAATAGGAGTTAATTTATAAATAACACATATTTATGACACTATTTTTGAAAGGGTCCTCACTTTACAGCATTGTACCTAAAACTTTTTACGGTTCTGTATCTTCACATGTAGGATTCTTCAGGTGTCTTGGAGGTATTGTCGCTTTTCTTCTGGATTTAGTCTGTCTCAGCATGATAAAATGGTCATGTTTTAATACTGCATTAGTAAAAGTATTTTTTATTTCTCTCTCTGAGGGTCAATCTCTGAGCAGAAATATAAAGCATTTTCTCTTCCCAAATGATGTCAATAGCCATGAATGCTCTTCACATGAGTTATTTTGCTGTTGCCTTGAAAACAAGTGAAGGTTTCAGATGAGTTATTCATGGCTATTCATTATGTGAAGCTATTGCAGAAAGTCTAGTAGTATCAAAGTGACTACTTTCCTTGCAAAGTAATCTCGGAGTTAAAAAAAAATCTTTTAAACCTGCCTTAGTCAGAGAAGCCAAAATTATAACATTTATTAATCCTTCTCCCTAATGCTCACAGCAATCAAACGCTTGACTGACGTCTGAGTTACCATAATTTGCACTGATAATTATTCTAAATCAGTTCCTCGGTTGATCTGGCAAAGGTCATACCTGAATAGGTGTCTACTCTTCCTGAAATGCTTTTTTTGCTCTGATGATTATTCCATGTAATTTATGTGAAATCGTTAAACATTAGCCGGCCCAGTGTAGTTACTGCAGATTTTTCAAGTAGTTTAAAATAATGGATGTGGTCAGTCTCATTATGTTCAGTGCAACAGAGATATTATGCATTCGTAATGCCTAGCTTCGAGTAACATTTGCATATTGAAAAACAAGAAATGCTAATTTTTGATTTTGTTTGGCTAGTTATGGCTAAATTCCTGGGCCATTCTCAGGGGAAAAAGCCATTTTAGTGAGTGTTAACTGACATAATTAACAGGATATCCATTTGCAGTGGGTATAGAAAAGAATCAGCCCCCTTCAAAAATAATCATATTTTGTTGCTTTGCAGCCTGAAATGAGGACAGACACAATTTTTGTTTTATCCAGTGCAACTTAAGTTTAACTCAGTGCAACTTATTAAATCCAAGTGAAAGATAAAACACCAACATTACGAATTAAAAAGCAATCACTAAGTTGGAGAAAGAATCACTCATTCTGTCTGGATTTAGTTTAACTACCTTTTGCTTTAATTACAGCCTTTAGTTTGTTGGAAATGTCTCTGTCTCTACTTATTTTGCAGATCTGTTTTGCAGACTTTGCAATATTTGCCCACTCTTTTTTGAAGAACTGTTGAGGTTCAGTTCAGTTCGGGTGTTTGTGGACTGCAGTCTTTAAGTCATTCCACAGATTTGATTCTGGATTCTGACAGGCCATGCAAGGACATTCACCTTTTTCTGGGGTTTATGATTCTTTTCTATAACCACTTATTTTGAACGTGTATATAGTATATAGAGTATATTTATATGTGTAATTTAAATAGATAATATAATTTAAATTCTATAATGTATATTTATCATAAATATATAATAATCTATAATATAGTTTATATATAATTAAACAATTAGAACTTAAATTTAATTCTAAATTGGCAATTAATTTTTTCTTGCTGTCTTTATCAGTGTTTAATTTATTTATTTCTTCAGTTCTTGCAATTGTATTGGCTTGTGATAGTTCTATGATTTTTTTAATGTTTAGAAGTGACATTTGAATTTATTTATTTTTTATCCATTTTCACAACTTGATTCACAACTGATTGCTCTCCATAAATCTTTTAGTTATAGCATGAGGTTTGTAAACAGTCTGTAGAGCGAAGTTTCAAGTCCAGATTGTTTATGCTTAAATTTTCATATTCCTCAATAGCTTGCTGGCTGGAAAGTTTTCTCATTAAGACATTTCTGACATCATCTTAAACTACCACCCATAGAGCTGCAGTCCATTTGTTGGTCAGTGCTCTTCCTGTTTGGACTCCTCTTGAATGATTCAGTGAAGTAATTGATGAGTTAGATTCTCACACCTGCTGCTCCACACTTAGACTTAACAGGCCTGGAGTTTGGACTAATACTTCCTATTGGTCACATCCCATGAAGTAGGCACATCTCCAAGCCATTTTCTAATTTAGATGATAAGATGAATTTCTAAGTGGAGCATCTCCATTTGCTTTATTTAAGGAAACTCACTGTGCACGTAGTAGGTGTTGATATTGATTGTTTCCTTCTGTGTTTGACCATTACTTTTTCCATTTTCTCTTCACAGTGGTTGTGTTGTATGTTCAAGGAATTGGTACTAAGGAGTGGAGAGAGGTTAGTATTCTTTTCATGGTATATATGAGCAGAACATATACTGCTCAGCATGTTTGTTTTTTAGCCTTTTGGAAAACTATATTATCAATTATCATGGTCCAATGGCCACAATAAGTGCATTCTTATGTGCATTCTTTTATTTTCCTTCCAGATAAATCTCATTAGATTTTTTCTTTTAGAAACAGTAGGCCTATCCATAAACTTGCAGAAGCTTTTAATTACAAACATGAATAAAACATTTAATATTAATATATCATTATCTTCTAAACATATTATGTTATACATCTAAAATAACGTTCAAAACTTTGTTCAGCATTTTTTTTTTCCAGAAATTAATGTGACTGTAAAGACATTTATAATCTTACAAAAAAATTACATTTCAAATAAATGCTGTTCTTATTAACATTCTATTATTCAAAGAATCCTGAAAAACAGAAAATCCATGAAAATCAATGAAAATATTAAGCTGCATAACTGTTTTCAACATTGCTAAAATAAGAAATGTTTAAATTTTTTAATATATTCAAATAGAAATTAATTAAAAATTGTATTAATGTTTCATAATATTATAGCCTATAATAATAGCTTTTACTGTATTTTAGATCAAGTAAAGACATAAGAGCATAAGTGACTACTTCCAAAAACATTTTTAAAAATTCCACAACTGTAACTTAATTCACAATAACAGATATTTTAGAACCCAAATTATTTAAACATACAAGTGCATAACTCTGATTTAATAAAATGTATTATTCACATATTATCGTATTATTCTACTGAAATGCTGAATTTATTCAAAAAAAAAAAAATTATAAACTTGAAAGAAATCAAACTGAAAAGTTGAGAGTTCACTGTCAAAGAGGGATAGAAGGAGAAAGTGCATTGTGGATCTGATTGCAGCAATGTTATTAAAACAAAAGGAGCATGGACAAAAACACTAGGGAAAACATGCAAACCGAAACAGCTATCATACAATATGCACAGACAAGCGCTGACACAACTGAAATGAAATCACAGGCTTAAATACACAGGGAAAGTGAGGAGCTAAACAATATACAGGTGAACATAATCAACCATTTGAAACAGTATGACAACAAATTTGAAAATGAAATGAAGAAACAGAAATCAAAAAAAGAATGTGACACTCATAAAAAACTTCTAATGTAGTATTAGAAATTGCAGAAATTATTATGCAGAGTGTAGTAGAATATAGTAGAAGTTACAGAAATTATTATTTCGTGCTAAATACTGTAGATAGAAGCAAAGAATTTGTATTTTTCAGCATATTCCCAGTAAGTGCTGAACGGTCCATTTATCTGCGCTTTTGTGCTGTTTTAAAATCATCCTAAAGATGACCCTTTTGGCAGAATTGTAAATGCAGCTATTAAATGTATTCTATCACCTTGCCAAGATTTGTGGAATCAGTAGTCTCTAGGGAAAGTCTCATATTGAGCGTTGGGGGGGGGAACAGTAGTTTGCTTTGGGAAATTTGAGGAATGCGGGGAGCACTCTGGACTTCTCTAGAGGTATCTCGCTCTCCAGATGGCATCATGAAATATTCACTTTACTTTTATATAGCTGCTGTGTATCTAGACCAGTGGCTTTCTCCGCATGCATATCGACACTCAATTGCCCACTCATATTACAAGTACCTTCAAAAGCATGCATAGCAACTGCATTATAAACAGTCAGCTCCCCTAAACAGATAATGCAGCAACCAACAGTCACTGAATCTTTAGTCAAGGACCGATCGTATCCAGGAACTTTCAGGAGCAGATAATGGAAAGCGTGGATACCAAGTTGATAGGTGGGATTATGTGTCTGGGGAGTTGAGAACATGATCTTGGGTCTGAATCTCAGTTAGGAATCAATAGTTCATTACTCTGTGCCATCGGTGAGTTCCACCAAGGACTCCTGCCCGATGGGAATTACTGTCTGATTGCTTCAGGCATGTGTATGTTGGCAGGAAGCTGTACGAGCTCACACTGAGCTGCTATTCCTGCCCCACATTCATGCAGAGCTCAGGCTGCTGTTGAGTCTGCTGAGAAAAGGGAAGTCTGAGGGCTGATTTTGCTTCTGATCATAAAAATATAATCATAGCAACTGTTATTATGCTTTGGCACATCACTAATTCCTTCTGTGCAGATTTTACATACAGCTGAGAGGATAATATTAGCTTCTGTTATGTTTTCTGTTCTATTCATCTGAAGTATCATGTTTCATTAAAGGATAGTTGTGTTTATAAATGGGAATATATATTATTCTTTACTGTGTACAAATTTTGGCAAGAAAATAGTCAAAATTATGTGTGTTTTAACTATAACTACATTATAATGTTACGTGTATCAACTCAGTGGGAGCCTGATTCTACCATTTAATACAAAAAGAAAAGAGGGAATTTTGATTGTTTCACAATTCTGAGTTTATATCACACAATTCTGATCACACAATTTTGATTCTTGCATTTTTAAGAAACAGAAAAGAGAAAACAATTCTGTGCAGGAAACAAAAAAACAATTGCGAGATGTAAACTCTAAAATCATTTGAAAAAAAAAAAGGTAAAATTGTGACTTGTCTCACAATTTTGACTACTTCTCAGAATTGGAAATCTATATCTTACAATTTTGAGTTTCTATGTCTCAATTCTGAAAAAAATCTAAATTGTGAGATATAAACTCAAAATTGTAATAATAAAAGTCACAGTTACTTTTTTATTTTTCACGATGGAAATATGCTTCCATACAGCTCTGTTAGCCGTGTAGGTGTTGTTCAATATTAATAAAAAGTTTTTTATTTTTATTTTTATTTTTTTATGTGTCTGTTTATATTTAGATATTCTCTCTCTCTCTCTCTCTCTCTCTTTTTTTTAAATAACATAACAATCACACAATTCAGAGTTTTAAACTGTATTTATTTATCCCAAATTTTAGCAACAGGTTTAGAAATATTGCAAATATATGTAAAAGTGTTGCTGTAAAATGTTTTAAAATAACATTATGATTTAATGTATTATTTCTAGGTATTTGGTTTGACCTTCTGACAAAGTTAAGCATGTTCTTTCACTAATTATTTCTTTTTGTGCCCGGTTTGTGGAGAATGACCTTTATGTATCTATAATTTATGTATGTAACTATAATTTTATTATCTTGCCATAAAAACATTAAATGTAAGGATGCATCTTTCTTTCTTGTTTAGTTTGGTCGAACAGAAGTGATTGACAACACTCTGAACCCGGACTTTGTGAGGAAGTTTGTCTTGGATTACTTCTTTGAAGAAAAGCAGAACCTTCGGTTTGATGTGTAAGTGGGTAACAACACTCTCCCCTTTTGTTTCAAGGGAAAAAAAACCCATAGACAGTGACAAAATGAATTTTACACATGATCTTCCTATTAACTTTCAATCTTTTGCTTATTTGATGCAGATACAATGTGGACTCCAGAAGCTCAAACATCTCAAAACATGTAAGCAAACTTTAAATGTCTCCCATGCTGTGCTAATGGATAAACAAGTCACGAGGCAATGTCTCCAAGTTTGACTTTAATTGTTGATTTAATGTCTTTTCTGCTACAATGGATGTGGATGACAGAAGGTACAAGCTGTAAACGAGTGTAATTTATCCATTGCTTGTTTTCTGTGTCATGCCAAAAATAGTTACAAAGAGAATGCAATTTGTTTTTTGAGTTCTCATTCTGGAAAAAAAAAAGAAAAAGTGTCATATTCAAAGCCCAGACCCTCCCTGTCCTTTAAAAACTGCATGAAAGAGTCTGTCGTAGTTTTCAAAGTCTCGTCTTCTATTTCTGTTGTTTTTCTCTTTTTTTTTTATTTCGCTTGCTTTATTGTATGCATTTCCATGTCATTGATTCACCCCTTCCATTGCTTAGAGTTTCATCAGCCAGGCCTCACCTGTCTTTATACTCAGTGACATACAGTATCCGAGGTGAGTCCTCATACCATCTTTCTGAGATTTTCCAGACGGGACTGTCTCTGCTGATTTGTGTCTGTGGAGCAGGAAACCCGCAGAACTGTGATTTACCTTCATTGTTTTGTCTCCCACAGTCCTTCCTCGGCCAGACTTTCTGCACTCTAGGAGAGATTATTGGGTCCTCTGGGTCAAGACTCGAGCGGGTGCTTTCGTAAGTCTTTGATTATTTTCCACCATTGATACGATGTTGAATAAGACACAGTACCATGGAAACAATTCTTGAAAATTCTTCAAATCCTCTGGGGTCTCTATTCAGGCCACATGGAAGACATAAGTTCATCTAGCCTGCATGGCCCAGCTGAGCTCATTTATATAGCAAGTGCTCTCATGATGATTATAAGACAAATGGGTTGATAAATTGAATCTCACGATTCAAAATCCTTTTACGGTCACCAGCTCTTTGACAGCACTTCTAAAATTGATGCTTTTAACTGTAGCCAAGGTGCTTGTTTGGGCTCTCTCAGGATCGCAGACCTTCTGTGTCCGTATCAATCCAGAGCAATTCTGTTCATAAATCGATCCCAAAAGCTTTGGTGAAGACAACTAATTAAGCTTCGGCTTGAGTAAGGATGGTACTCTGGTGACTGTGGCATTTTAACATTAAGATACAGACTGCCACAGTCCAGCATATCTGGGTCACTCTAACGATCTATTTCAGTAGCACAAAATAGGGTGTCTGGATGATATGGAGCCAGAAGAGTCTCAATAAAGATAAATGCACACACTACATTCACATATGCACACACAGGATTCATAGATGCACACACATGATTCATAAATACACACACAAGATGCACAAATGCGCACAAAATTCACAAATGCACACACAAAATTTAAAAAGCACAGAAGATTCACAAATGCATACAAAATTCAGAAATGCACACAAAAATCAGAAATACACACACAATTCAGAAATGCAAACAACATTTACAAATGCACTCAAGATTCACAAATGCACAGGACAAGATTCACAAATGCACAGGACAAGATTCAGAAATGTATTTCTGATGCACACACTCATATATCTTGATTCACAAACTGCTTGCGGTCTGTGAACTTCACTGCATTTGTGTGTGAATTTTGAGACTCCCCTGATCTCCCTTCTTTTAGCCAATCACAAGAATGCACCCCATGTGGGGGGATTGTTTACTTATAAGCCAATCACATGAACATGTTCACACAGCAATTGTATTAAATTGTATGAAAATACAGATGTTTAGATTACAATTCAGGTTTATTTTTTATTATTTTTTACTAAATATAAATTTAAAAATGTCTCAATACATATAGCCCAGTGACTGCAGAAAAAAAGTTAACCATGGATTCATAAATTTGCAATAGGCAATTATTTCATTTTATTGAAATATTTTAATGAAAGTAAAAAAAAAAAAAAATGTTTAAACCTTTTTGAATATTTAAATATATCTAAATATTCTTTTGGATGCAATATAGAAGTCACTTTAATTATAATATTCAGTCCCTACATGAAGAGAGAGTCAGTGGAGTTGCACTTTTTCCTCCGCTGCGAGAGGAAAGTGGCTCTCTGGCTGCGAAAAGTGGGTCTCCGGCTGTCGTTCGCTTAGGAAAGTGAGTTGATCGCTGCGTGAGGAAAGTGAATCGTTCGCTCAACTTCGCTGCTTGAGGAAAGTGAATCGTTCGCTGAGGAAAGTGAGTCGTTCGCTGGGTGAGGAAAGTGAGTCGTTCGCTGCGTGACTCGTGAGGAAAGTGAGTCGCTCGCTGGGTGGGAAAAGTGAGTCGTTCGCTGCGTGACTCGTGAGGAAAGTGAGTCGTTCGCTGCGCAAAGTGGGTCGCTGGCTGTGTGAGGAAAGTGAGTCGTTTGCTGAGGAAAGTGAGTCGTTCGCTGATTGGCTTATAAGTAAACAATCCCCCATGTGGGGTGCATTCTTGTGATTGGCTAAAACAAGGGAGATATCTGATTGGTTGCAGATCATTCCCTGTTTAAAAAAAGGCATTTGTGTGTCGAGCCAAGTCAAGGGAGTCTCAAAATTCACACACAAATGCAGTGAAGTTCACAGACCGCAAGCAGTTTGTAAATCAAGATATATGTGTGTGTGCATCAGAAATACATTTCTGAATCTTGTCCTGTGCATTTGTGAATCTTGAGTGCATTTGTAAATGTTATTTGCATTTCAAAATTGTGTGTGTATTTCTGAATTTTGTGTGCATTTCTGAATTTTGTATGCATTTGTGAATCTTCTGTGCTTTTTAAATTTTGTGTGTGCATTTGTGAATTTTGTGTGCATTTGTGTATCCTGTGTGTGTATTTATGAATTATGTGTGTGCATGTATGAATCCTCTGTGTGCATATGTGACTGTAGTGTGTGCATTTATCTTTATTGAGACTCTTCTGGCTCCATAGGATGATGCCTTCAAAGGGATTTGCTTGCATTTGGTCTTACAGGAGAACCACATCTTTCTTGTCATTTTACAGAATCATATGTGATTTTGCCAAATTACATGCGGTTCTTATATGATGACATTAGTGTTGAATATTATTTATACACAGTTTAATTAATATTTTTGTTAATATTTTGTGTTTATTAATATTTTGAATTAGCTGTTTTTCGTTATTTATTTATTTAATTATTTAATTTATTATTTAACATTTAGTTAAATGTTTAGGTTTTTATGTTTTCATCTAATGTTTATTTTATTTTATTTTATTTTCTGTTTATTTTTAATTACTGAAAACAGTTTGTAATAGTTTTAGCCAACAGTAACAACACTGGATATGAAGCAAATTCACATGATGAATGCTTTCAAATGTGAAATCTGAATATACTATATGTGGTTTTAAGACAATTTAATTTATTTCAGTTGTAATTTTAATTCAGGTACAAGTTTGTTATGTAATAATTAAATGTTACTGTACAGCTTTACTTTAATTACTGAAAACGATCTGAATATGTAAATGTATGCAGTTTAAAGTCACTTTAATCCAGTTATTTTCAATTATGAATTTTAATTTAATTTTAAAAGAAATGTAACCTAACATTAAAATTTTTCTTTACAGCTTTAGATTAATTACTGAAATTTTATTTTTTAAAGTTTTAGTTAACAATAGCAACAGTGGATGACATATGAAGCAAAAACACACGACTGATGTGTTCAAATGTGAAATTTGCATGCTTTTCCATAATGGGGCTCAGTGATCGGAATATAAGTTGTTTTAAGTCACTTGCAAAGCTAAATGAAAGACATTGAAGATATGGCTAGACAGTGTGACTAAACCCCTGAAGAACATGGAAAATAGTTTGTAAGTCCCTTCCAGCAGCTGGTTTTCTTCCCCGAAGAACATGACGGGTGCTGTGTACACGCTCTGTATCACTGTATGGTAGATGGGCAGCTTTTTGTAAATGCGTCTGATGGTGACACAGCATGGGGCAAAAAACTAAATGGGCCATCTCCTTTTGGCCTTCGTGTCACGCTTTCTGCTGTGCTGTGCAAGCGTCGAGCAGCGGATTAGGAAAAAGGTTGGCGGCAATAGGCATATTTTAGTAGGTCAGCCCGTCTCTCTAAAGAGCTAGTGGGCAGATACTGTAACACACCGGGGTGGAAGTGTGGAGGAAGAGGTACTACTCTATTACCTGCTGGTTTCTATGGCAACCCACCAAGACTAGTGGCTTATCAATTACATAGCACTGCATTTGGGCAAATACATCCAATTCCCTCTGTTTTAGCAAGATAAGGCCAGGGAGTCCTAAGGATAAGGATGCCAAAGGATGTTCGGAGATGGGGATTTAAGAGTTCCGTGCCATATTCAGGGGCCCTTCGGGCTTGATTTTTCTCCAGCCTCATTTCCACATGTGAGTGTTGTGGATTTGTGGAGGAAATGTGCGTGGATAGAAGAGAGCCATATACTGTCAGGCTGAGCAAAATATTTTTAGACAACCTGGTTTCGGTCCAGGAATGTTTGAGATGAGAGAATGTAAAATGCTGTACAATAACAAGACCGGGTGTCAGTGTTTCAGCTCGGGGTTTGAAATTGTACAGATTGCAATCTATTTGGCATGTATGAGTATTGAAAATCTTTCAAATCAGCTCCTAAAATACGTTTTGCCACGCAGGTAGGAAGAATTACTCCATCAGAAGGTGGGTAATTTGTCATTGGTCACTGCTGAAAATAAATTACCTAATGTTACGCCCATGTGCTTTTCTACACACTCGATCAATCTATTTCATACATAATTCGCATTCTAACTCTCTACCCCCTGCACACACACACACACACACACACACACACACACACACACACAAACTCATCTTCTAATTAGCTCAAAAGAAAGCATGACATTTTCTGTGAAAATACCCTCAGTGTTGGAGACATTTATCATAGTAGCAGCGCTGTCACAGGTTTATACTGAGATGTATGAGGGTGAAGTGTATCCAGATAAACTGCCAAAAACACTACAGTCAGTGTTCTGATTAGACACTTATCACTAGCTGAAATGGATTTTCACACTCCGTTGCATGGAAAACATTTACATGTTCAGTACACTACAGATGTATCATACATTTTTGACACATTAGACATCTGTTCTGCATTGAAAATATAATTGTTACATATATATATATATATGTGTGTGTGTGTGTGTGTGTGTGTAATGAATGTATTATCTACTGTAGTCATTGACCAGTTCATTGGATATTGGATAGGCCAAATGCGATGTTGAGTTAATTATTAGTAGTATATGCTCTATGAACATACCAATAACTAAGTATGTGATTTACTATTTGCACCATAAATGAGACATTCGATAGTAACGCTTGTTGAAGAGAGGTGTGCTATTACTTTTCTAAATTACTTATTTTTGCCTCTTGGACAAAATAGAGAAAAAATCCATTAGAGCTGCATTGAAGAATGGATCTGAGCCATTTTTAGAGTCTTGCTCTTTTGACTTCGATGATATAGTAAAACCCTATCATCCATTTAGCAAAACTATTCAGAGCACTGCAGACTGACTTTTATATAGGTAAACCCCATCAAATTATTGTTAAATGTGTTAATATTAATCAGTAAAATAAAAATAATTCATCAGCAATTATTAGTGATATTAATGATACCAATTATACTATTTTTCTTTATAATTGTAATTCATAACTTTAATACTTTTTATTGTTTTAAATAGTATTAGAAAGTAGTTCATCACAAGTAATACAGTTCATTAACCTGTTAATCTGTAGACACATTTATTTGACTAATGTATACATATTTTATTTCATATTTTGTTAGAAATACTTGTTGTTGATTTTTCAGTAAAAATGTAAAATAGCTGTTAGTTTTAAATACGAAGTTCACATTAAATGGGCAATTATTCACCCTCATGTTCCTCTCTGGAACACAAAATTAAATCTTCTGAAGAATTGATGCCAAATACCATAAGAGAAGTCCATACAACTTGTGTTATTCAAACCCACAAGTCTCCACTCTCAGAAAATATTGCCTTGTGCCATAGCTCTTAAATATATGTGTGTATATATAGAAGATATATTTTTAAACCTCAGTGAATGTCAGTGGGGTGCAATATAATCTTTTTGCACAGAAGAAACAAATGCATACAATTTTGAAACAACATGAGGCTGAGTAAATGATGACAGGTTGATGCATTCCTGGCTGAAATACCCATTTCGGTTCAAAAGTCCAAAATCACAGGAATATCTCAATGTCTACTTTGTATTCTGGTGATGCTATTCTAGGGGATGAGGTTAAGCGTATCTCAAGCTCTTTTATCCGTGGACACAGCTGTTGCATTTGACCTGCAGAAGAGTCTCTGGCTTATTAAGAGCGAACCACAAGCTTAGAACTTAAGCATAGTTCCTGATTTCCGCGCCAGGTGTGTGTGTGTGTGCCAAATCTGTAAGCCAGCAGACCTGTAAACACTCATTATGCATAATCAAGTTACCTGTCACATGATCACTGTGCTTATCTGGATCAGGCACTTCAGATAGGGTATATATTTGCATTTCTCTACAACACTTCCTCTCCGACAGACAGTTACTGGCTGCTTAATTGCTCTGATTTGCACCTCTACAATCTGTGTTTTGAATGCTGTTGGTAGCAGGGCATTTTTGACAGCTATTAACCTGCTTTGACCAAACACTATCTCCTACAGTGAGATCAGTGCATGCTCACTAAAACCCCCTCCATCATTGCCTCATTGGCCAGTTTACTCATTCTCTACAGTCTGTTCCCATGGCTGAACCTGCAGCGTACTTCAGCAACACAACATGCTGGTCTCTCCAACTGTATTTTTAGCAGCTTGAGTATTTTAAAATTCATGTAATTCACCTTTATGAGGCCCCATTATATTGATAATGCCATTTTATCTACAGGAACAACAATGCTTCGCTGCATGATCTTGCCACATTTACATGCCAGTTGAAGAGCTGTATGACAAATTAAAGCAATAAGCCCCAAGAGGCCATGCACTGAACTGGTTTTATGGCTGTTAAGGGCTGTTGTTTTGCATGATACAAAGCAACAACAGCAATATGATAAAAAAAAAAAATAATAAAATAACTGAAAATACTCAGTAAATAATTAGTGGAATATGCTCTATGAACAAACCAATAACTTGAAGTATTAGAAGTCATTCTCTACTGCTTGTGTTATAAATGAGACCTTAGATTATAGAAAAGAGGTGTGCTATTACTTTTCTGAATGACTTCTTTTTGCCTGTTGAATGATTAATTAAATTAATAGTTTACCCAGAAATGAAAATACTGTCACCATTTACTCAGTCTCAGATTGTTTGTTTCTTCTGCTGAACACAAACTGTGTAACCATACAGATACATTGTTTGTTTTCCCATTTATTGACTGACAGCTCTCCTGTCCCCATGTTGAGAGAAATCAGGAGTAAGTGCAGAGTACTGTTTAAACATAAAGGTTACTGTTCTAGACTCAAAATGAATAAAATATCCTTTTTGTATTTCATCCAATTTTATTAACCAATATCTTTGCTGCTAACCTTTGTTGATTAAATTCAACCATTCTAATAAGCAAAATGACTTTAGATAAACATGACATTTGTTTTTTATTGAACTTTCTTCTCCTTCATCTTATTCCTCATGCGATCCAGAATGACTGAGGCTTTTTCATTTAAATTATGCTGTGAAAGGGCTTTTACATTTGCTAAATAAAGAACTTTTTAAATGAAAAACAAACAAACAAGCAAGCTCAGCTCAGATGAGGAAAAGGAATGCAATTACATGCATTACATTATAAAAAGCAACTAAGGAATGCAATTAGTTACTTTTATGGGGAGTAATGTACTATTGCAATGTATAGCTTTTAAAAGTAACTTTCCCCAACACTTTTTAAAACACTGTGGCATTGAGTTCAAAGCATTGTGGTGGTGAGTTCTAAATGGGTAAGCACCATCAAATTTTCTCAAGAAAATGTAATTTTTAAATTAATAATAGAAATGTTAAATAATATGAAAATCAACAATTAATAATTCACACTATTATGAATAATTATTCATATTAATACTATTACTTATCATTTATTTTTTAATTTATAATTTATTGCTATTATTTTATTTATTTTGCCAAAAGTAATCTTGTCTGTAGACTTTTTTTCCAAACAATGTCATTTTGTACATGTAAAATGTGAATACAATTGATATGTGGGCACACTACTAATTTGAATAACAAATTTGTACTGGAATGTCATTTTTGTGCTTTTGAAGGATCTCTTGATGCATTCGTGACACACATACAGCAGTGCTGCATGTCTTTGACCTGTAAGAGGGACTCGGCGTCTCAGCTCTAATGCCGCCCAGATTTATCCAGGCTGCTGAGGACTCTGATTAAACATGCAGGGAGGATGTTTTTGGCACAGACACAGTAAAGCGGGGGGGTTTGAAGCTCTCCGATAAAATCTTGAGATGCTTTTGTTCTGTCTGTCAGATATGCTGTGTTAGAGAGGTGACAGCCCAGCTGGAAAAGAGTGTATTCTTCTCCTGTGACCATGAATAGTTTCATACCACAATGTGGTTTAACTGAAAGCGAGGCATTTGAGTGCAATAACTCTAAATCCAAAGACGTATCTTCTGGAAATGTTAAATGTCATTCATTAAATGTTATTAATTTATTCCCTCATTCATTTCCCACCTGTCAGTCAGTGACTTTTTTTTTGTAAATTTTATTATTAATATTTTTTTGTTATCTCTCATTTCACTCTTTTTCTTTCTGTAGAGTCGAGTATTACTTACACTAGTGGCACTTCCTGTTCTTTTGTGTATGGTGGCAGTGATGGAGACTCGTTCGCTGCAGAAAACCTCTTTGGCTCACCTTTATAAGTTGTTTCCATAGCAGCGGGAAAGTGAATGCCGAAGAGTTAGTGACACTGACAGCTGCCTTGAGTTATACATTCACTAGTACTGAGTAATGAGAGAGTACGGTTATGATGAGCCACGTGTGACCTTGAACATGATGAGTTGATGCTTGGGGCAAGATGTGAACTCTTCAGACAAGCTGAACTCTCTCCTTACTTGGTCTTTGTATTTGTACACCAAAAAATCAGTAGCTTGCTTTTTTTGTCTAGTATTGTTCATTTTCTGTTTTAGCTGATATGCTACATTTGTGATCTTTCTGTGAGGACTTTCCATTTTGAAACTACTTTAGAAATGAATTTCATATTTGTTGTGCAAAAGTGAAATGGATATAGAACTTATTTGCACTTATTTGATCAAAAAAATACAGTAAAAACTTTAATATAGTTAAACATTATTACAACTTAAACTGATTTCTATTTTAATATATTTTAAGCTGAATTTTCAGCATCACTACTCCAGCTTTCAATCTCACATGATGCTTCAGAAACCATTCTAATATAGTTCAAATGAACAGCACAGAAATAGATAAAAAAAATCTTTACAGTCACTTGATCAATTAAATGCACCCATGCTTGAATTTTTTATTTACTTTTTTTTTTTTTTTTTTTAACTAAAATAGATTAGATGGAAATTTTTTTAAACTTTTAATACAGGTGTAAACATAAGACAGAAAATATAAGAAAATTACTAGATTTTCATTTGTAATATTTTTATCATTATTTATACATCGGTTAGGAAGACAAAAGGAACCTATTTTGGAGAGTGATCCTCATGATCAAATTTTATTTTATTTTATTTATTTTTTATTTTTTTCCTCCAGATTGCACTGTGAAATTTGCAAGAATATAATAATATGTAGCATTGTATTTTTTAAAAACTATTATATAATCACATTCATTACAGCTCAGCCAGCTGGAGATAACTTGACAAAACACTTCCCACAGCAAAGAGTCATTTTCAGACTCCACGCCACCTCTAGCTTCTCCATGGCAGATCCGCCTCACTGAATCTTACCTGCATGTCTGGATCTGACATGTGTCTCAGGAGGGGGGAGATGAGAAGCGTGGTGGGACGCTTGCCTGTCTTAGATGTCCTTCAGTCTAAATTCCTATTTGGCATCATTGAGCTTTAACTGGATTTCTAGCCTGCAGGTGGTCAGTAGGTGAGTGTGTGCATACCATTGTGAGTTTATGCACGTGTGTGTGTGAATAGATTGAGGATCAAAGGCTGTACTAAAGTATCAGGCTAACCTGGCACTCAGCAGTTGCGGTGATATTTGTTCCCATGGGAATCTGATTTTAGCCAATCAAATGTATAGATGGCATGAGACCACTTAGAATGGGGTTTAAAAATGATGAAAGAAAGTCTGTGGCCATGGAGACAGGTCTTTGGAGCTGGAATCAATCACCCTCATTTTATAATTTGATAACAAATGTACTAGACTACCCAGACTCCAGTATATGCTATTTGATATGTTTTGTGCATAAGCCCATGCCCACTTTGAGTCCGCATGAAATCAGAAATGACTCTATTTTACTTCTTAAAGGGTGTTCCTAGTGTTATTTTGAACGATTCATCGATGCATGTTATAAAACTGATTTCACCAAGCTTTATTTTTCATCACATGATTTTCACAAACCAGTCAATTCCTTTGAAATACTTTGAAATAATTAATGTATTTTTTTATGTTTTTGAAAGGTCTCTGGTGTTTACCAAGGCTACATTTATTTGACCATAAATACAGTAAAAACAATTATACTCTGAAAAACTATTACAATATAGAAGCTGTTTTCTATCTTAATATAAAATGAAATATGAATTTTCAGCATTATTACTCCAGTCTTCAGTGTCATGTGATCCTTCAGAAATCATTCTAATCTACTGTGCAGTTATTATTA
Source organism: Carassius auratus (assembly GCF_003368295.1). Classification (NCBI taxonomy): domain Eukaryota; kingdom Metazoa; phylum Chordata; class Actinopteri; order Cypriniformes; family Cyprinidae; genus Carassius; species Carassius auratus. The sequence continues at coordinate 29,322 of NW_020524108.1, read as the reverse complement.
ATTATTATTGGTGCTTCGTTATTAGTGATGGTTTTTATTATCAATGTTGAAAACATTGTTTGCTGCGTCATTTTTTTGTGATATTTTTTTTGTCCAGATTCTTTGATTCTTTGAATAGGAAATTCAAAAGAACAGCATTTATTTAAAAAATAAATATTTTGTAACCTTATAAATGTCTTGTTTCATTTAATGTATCCTTGCTGAATAAATTATATTGAATAAAATATATTTAAATAGTAAATGGTTATTTTTAAATTGTAATAATATTTCACAATATAACTGTTTTTACTATATCTTTGATCAGATAAATGCAGCCTCGATGAGCATAAGAGACTTGTTTAAAAATTATTATTATTATTTTTTAAATTATTTAAAACTTTTTTTCATTAAATACCCTCTTTCACTCAGAAATATGTCATTTCATTTTTATTAACTTCCAAAAATCAATGTGTGTTCAGTGTCTTTCTTTGCAATATAATGTTCCATCACTTAATTTTTGCTGCTTCCTCTCTTTCACTCAGAATCTTTCTCTTTTCCCTCACACATTCTTTCATCCTCACCATCAGCCTTTAATCTTTTTTCTAGATAACCTTCATCACCTTTTCCCCCATTCCCTACACTTTCCCTCTTTTCAGGTGAATCATGTACTTTCCAGAGGTTCGATGTGGGTTATTCAGTGACTGAAGTGGCCCACCATTACCGTTAGTGCAGTCGAATTGTACTGGAGAATGCTCTTAGCAGCAAAAAGTGCTTGGGCAACTCTGGAAAAGCACACAAAAATGGAGTCGTCTTATTTGTCCTGATTTTGAGTGGCCTCGCAGTGTGCTTAAAACTGAGCCAGTCTTCACCAGGGGTTGACTTGAACTCTTGTCTTTACCCCACATTTTATTGAAAGTTTAAAGGCATTTATCTATCTTTTCTCAAGGGGGATTCCTGGGAAGAAATGTGGGAGCATTATCTTCACAGATGAGGAACTCAGCAATTGTCGGGTCAGTACAAAACTATCCTCATGCACACACACTTAGTCTGACTACAGTCTTTCATCATTGTATTTAAATATCAGAGGTGAAGGGTTTTTTGCTAAGATTAGGCACAGAGAGACAGAAAAAGGAGTGAATAAAAAGATTTACCCAGTTAATCCACCATCAATTTCTTTGTAGTCGCTGAAGAGTGAACGAGTGAATCTCATGAAAACTGTCTAGCGTGTGTGATATTTTATCATGGGGAAAATATTCATATCAAAATCTAAAAACTAACAAACAAAAAAACATTTAGTTTAAAGGAAAGGAAGCTTCTAGAACCATTAAGATTCGCTTTGCATTACAACATGTTTTTTATTTTATATTTATTTTTGTAATAACACATTTCCTGGCCCAATTCACATTACTGCTATGCAAAAGCATTCTTTTTTTCCTTTTACCGACCTCAAACTTTTGAACATTAGTGTATGTTTATTAATGCATGGGGTGGATGTGATAAATGTGCTTAATGGTCCTAAAAATGTCATGATGCTCAAGAAAACCTGTTTGATTTTGGGGTGAAATGTGACCTGGACATAATTTTGTGAGATTCCCCACACTCATATAATCCTAAACCCTTGTACACTTTTGGAGATCAATGCAAGACTGCAAGATCATGTTATCTTTAGCATTTGGCTCACTATTTTGACCCATCCATGTTAATAACTGTTTTAAACTGTCCATCTCTTTTCATTTCATTGCCTTGGGGCAGTCCGTAAAACCACATAAATATCATTTCAGATGACAGAAATTATGTATATATATTCAATTTCGTCCCTCTGTGTCCTTGTAATAACATGTAGCTACAGGGAGTTTTTGCCAGAAAGCCATTACAGTTCACCATAAATACAGCTTCAGTCTCCCCAAGAGAGATGGCCGTTTTACAAGGCAGATCTGTCCAGTGTGACACCCAGACCGTATTCCTTGAGTGCTCTCTTTATCAAGATCCAATTAATTCTGTTGCATGTGTGACTTCCCTCCTGGTCTTGTGGGTCTCTCCAGAGATCTGGTATTCTGAAGAGAACAGCACCAATAAATAGCTAAACACTGGAGACCTCCGCTCAACATTAATATGTATGAACCAATTGCTGTTCTCCTCTAACACAAATGTGTCCTCTCTGTGGAAATGATTTCTTGTCCTAGTATTTTGCCTTTGTTGTGTCCTGAACTCATGCTCCGGAGAGATGTTAACTAAGGCCAGCAATTAAAATGCATTGTTTGATATAATATTTCCCATATTGAAGACTCTGTGTCAGGGGTGCATGTGTTTTGTTTGTTTGTTTGTGTTTGTTTTTTGGTAGCTTTAGGAATATTGTATTCCCAACTATCCCAAAGTAATCAAGAGTTTTATAACAGGACATTGCAACCATGCAACTCTGTGCTAACAAGTTGGATAAAAAGGATTTCTTTGGGAAGTCTGATCCCTTCCTGGTGTTTTACCGCAGCAATGAAGATGGCACGTGAGTATGAGCAGCTAAAGTAGTATTTATTGTTAACTTCCTGTTTTTAATAAACAGTGTCTTAATGTAATAGTTCACCCAAAAATGAACAATAATTCACCCCCAGGCCGTTCGAGATGCAGAGTACTTTGTTTCTTCATTGGAACAGATTTGGAGAAGTTAAGCATTTCACTTGATCACCATTGGATCCTTTGCAGTGAATGGGTGCCGTCAGAGTGAGAGTAGTACTAAGTAGCTGATAAATCCTCAAGTAATTCACACGATGCCAGTCCATCAGTTAACGTAATTTGAAGTGAAAATCTGCATGTTCATAAGAAATAAATCCATCATTAATCTACCACTTCTGACTACATAATCCATAATAACGCTTCCTAAAGTGAAAAAGTTGCATCAAAATCCACCATCATATTTGTTTAGAACTGCTTTTGGCTGCTTTTGCTCATAATCTCTCCTGATTCAGACAAGATTACTTTTTCATTGGGAAAAAAACAATATTATAGATAGAGGACTCGTATTTTAGGCAGAAGCAACCGTTTACAGTTAAAAACATCTTGATAGATTTGTTTCTTACACACTTTTTTTCTCTGCACAATCTGTTAATTGATGGACTGGAGTGGATTACTTGTGGATTATTGTGATGTTTTTATCAGCGGTTTGGACTCTGACGGTACCCACTCACTGCACAGGATCCATTGGTGTGCAAGTGATGTAATGGTAAATTTCCTCACAACTTGGACGGCCTGAGAGTGAGTACATTGTTAGCAAATTTTCATTGTTTGGTGAACTGTTCCTTTAAAAACATGATGCAACATGGACTTTTGACAGGTAACTTAAATTAATATATATGTTTTTGTTTATGCAAAAAAAAAAAAAAAAAGATGAGCCTCACTACTACATTAAATTACACTAACAAATGTCATTTTTAGGGTTAGATGAGGTACAAATGGTTCCTTACAGGCAGATGTACATGTACATTGCTGTGTCCAGACAACCCATTGACTTTCATTGTTAATTAATTCTTTGTAAACAAGTACATGTACAAGTAATGTTAAATAATTTTCAAAGCAAAAAAATTCACAATCAGTCAGAACCTATTTTGGGTTTAATATACAGCTATGCTTACTGTTATACATAAATCAAACAACTGACATAATGTCCTGCTTTGTGTTGACATGGTGGAACATGTTTTTTTTTATTACTTTGTGCTTGGTTAGGACATGGTATTAGCTGAATATTTCTAGATTTAAAACACCCCATAAAAATGACCCATAAGTGTTAGCTCACTTGACTGATAAGAGGGTTATGGTAGAGGCTCGTCGTGCCCACCATGAGCTGCTCTTCATGATGACCACTTTTATCGATGTCATGCTGTGTTTCGTTGGTATTCATTTTCAAACATATTCCTTCAAAGAAAAGTGTTCGGGTGTCATAACATGCCTTTATGTAAGATTTCCTTTTTGATTTGACTCTTTTGTAGGTTCACTATCTGTCACAAAACAGAAGTGATAAAGAATACTTTGAACCCTGTGTGGCAGCCCTTCACCATCCCAGTGCGAGCTCTCTGTAACGGAGACTATGACAGGTGAGGCTCCTAAAAAAACAAGAGTACAACCCTGCTGCATGGCTACATAATATTGAGCCATTATTGACTCTGTCTGATTTCTTAATGCATGTTTCTGCTCTTGCTGTGAAAACTTCACTTTTGAAATATTTATAAAAAACGGGATTCAGTAAAAATGGGTTTAAATACCTTTTTTCTTTTAATTGAAATATTAGGAATGCCAATCTGTTAAATGTTTCATTGTAATAAATCTTAGAATGTGTTCCTTGTTAATACATTCAGTTATTTGACAAAATACTGTGTAATTGTAATGTTCTCTTTACTCAAGTACAACTACCCTTGCATTAAAACAGAGGAATTGCAAATCTGGCAGAATTAAATTGAAAAATTGCATTTATGGTCTTAATCTTAAATTTAAACCGATGTTGTTGCTGATATCCTGAGCAATTAGATTTCACCACAATAAGAAATCAAAATGACTTATGTTGAACTTCCCCTCTGGTTTTACTGTTTGAATAAGTTATCCATAACAGGGTTATTTTATTATCATCAACACTAAACTATTATAGTTTTTATTAATATTTGAATCTTTTTTTACATTTCTGTTTTCATTTTAATTTGAAAGTTTTAGTCATTGTGTTGTGTGCTTTTGTTAATTTTATTTTTATTTTAGTTTATATTTATTTATATTTTTAAATATGTGTATATATTTATATGCATTTTTATTGCATTGGCAGCTATCGGAAATAAAACATTTAAATGTTATTTTGTTTTACATAATATTTCATTTCAAGTAACAATTTTTTTATGGTTTTAATTTAGTTTACTATGATGTCATTGATTATTTAAAAAAAATCACAAAGAAGATATTGATACAGAATATAAATGCATTAACAATGTTAATAACTAAAAATAGCTTAAATGTGTAATTTTGACAGCCCTAATACATTAAATGTAAGATACGAGCAAAGATACATTATTGATTTTATGCATTAGATTCTGGGGTGCATTCCCGAGAACCAGCGCATGTGTATTTATGTCCCCAACATTTAAATCATCTATGCATTTTTGATGGGAGTCTGTGATTTTTGAGAGAAATAGATTTTTAAAGCATCCCTCAGACTTGTGAGCTCTGAGGTGTTTAAATGAGACTCCGCTGGTGCCGTGAGCTGTGGAAACGGGCAGCTGTGTCCCTGTGGCAGTCGGAATAATCCCAGCAGTCAGCTGGAGTGAGGCAGCGGCCGGTGCTGGTGTTATTTTGGACCGGATCCGTGGACTCACCAGGCTGCTGTCTTACTCTGACCTTTTGAGAAAATTCAGGCTGTCTGCACTTCATTTCAGATATTGACTTGCTGTGTGTTTGATTTGTTTGTAATCTCTCCAGAACAGTGAAGGTTGATGTTTATGACTGGGACAGAGATGGAAGGTACACTGTTTTCCGTGGCTTGTCTTCCCCTTGTAGGTAGTAAATATTGTGTTCATGAATACATAAATTATCCTGCATAACAAGAATAACTCAAGTCAAATTTTCATTAGCCAAAATAATTTCTTCTCAGCATGCTCGTGCAGTGTTCATTAACTATTCCTCGCTCAAGTAAGAGCTTTCATTTTTCTTCAGTCATGACTTCATCGGAGAGTTTACGACCAGCTACAGAGAGCTGTCTCGCGGACAGAGCCAATTCAATGTTTATGAGGTAAAAAACATTTTCAACATTTGAGCATTTTTAGAGTTATTTTGATGTGTTTAAAAACACTTTCATTTTTGTATGTAATAGTTTCCATAAAGTATGCAGAAATGTTGGACACAACTAAATACTGTGCTTTAGTACTTTTAAAATGTGTTAATTAAAAATAGTTTAACTACTGTGATTTGGATATAAAGTCAACAGATCAGCATTGTTAGATACGACAGAGAACGTGATAGATATTTAATGTGTTGAAAACTAGTTACTTTCCATGCAATAATAATTTTGAACTGATTTAAATAACTAAAACGTGTGCTTCTAATGCCATTTTGACAACAGGAGCGTATTCATGAAGTGCCAAAAATGTTTCATGAATCATAAGAGAGAAAAAAGAAAACATGTGAGGACACTTCAGTAATATGGCATATTCCTTTCAGCCATGCTTGATGGGTGTCTTTTTTGTTTCTTTCAGGTTCTGAATCCCAAGAAGAAAGGCAGGAAAAAGAAATACGTCAACTCTGGCACGGTACGTGTGAATGGATTACCTGTCAAGCGCTCTCCTCTTCTGATTTATTTTCATAATGACTTCCATTATCTCTCCTCTCTCTCTCTCTTTCACTCTCTCTAGGTAACACTTTTGTCCTTCAAAGTGGAATCGGAGTACACATTTGTGGACTTCATTCGAGGAGGGTGAGTGCCCCTTAAAAGGCATTGGATATATTAGGCTGGAGAAAGATGCAGATTTACTGGTTAGAGGGCAACTGGAATAGGCATGCATGGAAACCATTTGTGGAATTATGATTAGTCAATCTGAATATCCTGAGTTCAAGACAATACCAATAAAACCAGAGTGGATCTTAATGTCATTGAGCTTTCAGGACAGTTCACTTACCATTTTCCAGCAGGTGTTGAATACTGACACATACTGTAGAATAGAATAGAAATGAAGCATAGTAGATGTTTTTTTGATAACAGCCTAGTTATGGTTATGTGCTTCAAGAATAAACCCAGTAATGGTCAAATAGTTTGATTGAGCATATACAAATTAAGGCTGTCAAAATGATGTATTAATATAATGTGATAGTTAAAAAAAATAACCATAACGGGAGCCATGCAAGCATTCAAGCCTTCATGTTTTTGAAAGTCAGCAAGAAACCTGGCTCCCAAACCATGCTTTCTGAGAGCAGGCAATAAAAATGAGTAAGAAGCATGTTTAATCAGTTTACAGCCCTAATAAAAAATGAATTAAAGTCTACAGCAAACATCACAAACTCATTTCCAGACAATTCAAGAGTCAAGGCAATGATTCAATAAACAAGTACAGAATATCATACCATATGCTTGCCATTTAATTACAGCTAGACTTTTAATTATGCACTGACTTGATAAAAAACATATGCTTGTATATTTTAAACGCACAAAAAAAGATTATTCATTGATTAATTGATTATTCATGTGCAGGTTAGAAACATTTTGACAATTTGCTCTGAAGTTTGATTTCAAGTTTCTGCATAATTTATAAGTGCACTTTGATAGCTATATATATATATATATATATATATATATATATATATATATATATATATATATATATATATATGCGTTTATAGTTAATTATAGCATTTATGTATATGTATTTATAGTTAATTTTTTTATTTGTCTATTATAAATTTGCATATACAGTGGCATTCAAAAGCTCAACGTTGAAAATCAATTGAATTTAAACCTGGAAATAAACCAAGTATAAATATTTTTAACATTTAACAAATACATTTTGATGCAGATGAATTCAAATGAATTGGAGATATCTGGACTATAATATTTAGACTCTGATTTTTTTCTAGGCTACTAATCAAATGTGTGACAATGAGTATGCATACTCCTTTGTACTAAAGGTCAGGTGTCTTGCTATCTTTGTTTTGTTCTTGATAGCTCAAGCACTGCTGTCACTAAAACAAAAGAGAGACTAAATTAATACTGAGATCTTCTGAAGTTGATCGGTTAGGTTCTTTCTAAAATGCTGATAATAATAATTGTAATGTGCAATCAATCAATCAAAAGCATCTGGAATAAGAAGCAATCAGAAGTCTGTACAATTTCTTTTTTATATGTTCTTGAAAAAGTTCCTTGTAATTTGATTAAGTGTAACATTTTCTGTATTAAAACAGAATTTATTCCTGTGCGGGCAAAGCTGAATTTTCAGCAGCCATTACTCCAGTCTTCAGTTTATGTTAAAAACAGTTGTGCTGCTTAATATTTTTATTCTTTAAGATTCTTTGATGAATACAATGTTCAAATATATATAATTTTTTGCATTTTTTTTTTATTTTGTAATTTCTTATGTAACATAATAAATGTCTTAACTTTCACTTTTGATCAATTTAGTGAGCCTTGTTGAATAGAAGTCTTAATTTCTTAAAAACCTCTTTTGGATGTTGAAAACAGAACCCAGCTGAACTTCACTGTAGCCATAGACTTCACCGCCTCTAATGGTAAGACCATCTTCATTCACCGAAATACAACAACATAAGCAATTGTGTTTATGTTTGTGTGGCATGTGATTGTCTCCTGTCTGTTTTAGATTTAGAGCTGGGCGCTGATGTAAGTGACCATGATGTCTTTGCACTTCTGTCTAAACTTGATTTGATTGATATCTGAACGCAGGAAACCCATCACAGCCGACATCGCTCCACTACATGAACCCGTATCAGCTGAATGCGTATGCCATGGCCCTTAAAGCCGTGGGGGAAATCGTCCAGGATTATGACAGTGACAAACTCTTCCCTGCCTATGGCTTTGGAGCTAAACTTCCTCCTGATGGCAAGATCTCTCATGCTTTTCCCCTGGTGAGGAACAGCTTGAAAAGAGCCATCATTAACCCCTGTAAAGCCTGACATATGAAATAATAGTTAGAAAAATATCCTAAAAATAACCTTTAAACTAAATATAAAAAAACGTAAAAACAGAAAGTTTGCATGTGTCCTTTTTTGAGTATAATGTTATTGATAATGATATGTCAGGCTTTTATTGCTCATATAGTATGATACAGGAGAATATTGAGCTCATACTTGAGAAGAAAAGAAAAATACATTTTATGTAGAGGCCCAAACTGTGCAAAAATATGCAATTTGGTGTAATTGCTGATATTTATTTAGCCAGAAAGTAAGATCAAATTCTGATAGCTTGAACTGCAAGTTAATGAGAACATTATAACAGCAATTTCCCAGTAATATGTCTTATAAGATTATATTTAAATGCTTTGTTTTATGATCCAACTCTGTGTTTTTTATTGTGGAGGTAAAATAAATGCAAATATTATGACTGATAGATGCACAAATAAATGTTCCTTAAAAAGCTTGATTCAGCATATTTGATTCTCAGCTGCTTTAGTTCAGTAAGTGTTAATCTCGAAATATTACTAACAATTTAAAAAGGTTTGGTCATGTTGATAATTTAAAGGAGATTTGTGTATAAAATATCATACAGTAGGGTTTATAGGGTTTAAAAAACACAATAACATTACAGTATAGTTGGGTGGTTAAATGAATTTGCTAAAATGCGAAGTCTATCATCATTTACTCACTATGTCATTCCAAACCTGTGTGAAATTTGTATGAATCTTTTTTTCTAAAATGGACAACATGTTGACTTTCATTTTCAAGACAGTTAAAATACATATTTTTTTGTTCCACAGGATAAAGTAAGGTTTATAACAAGTTTGGAATGACAAACAATAACAGCATTTTCATTTTTTGGTGAACTATCCCTTTAAAACACAATCCACTCAGACATTATATTCATTATTAAAGATAAGCTATGCTGTCATGCATTTTTAGCTTTGAACATCGCATATAACAATATAAAATATGCCTCAGCCAGTAAGTCAGAAATGACTGATGTTATTCCTCATGTGTTAGATATGAACTTGTGGTAATCTTCTGGAATGCATGTGTATCTTGACCTCGTAGAACTCCGACTGTGAGAATGCAAACTGCGTCGGCATCGAAGGCGTGCTGGAGGCTTACTATGACTGTCTCCGGAAAGTGCAGCTCTACGGCCCCACCAACTTTGCTCCTGTCATCAACCAGGTGGCACAGTAAGCTAAACAGTTCTCCTGCAATTGACACAAGGTTGAGCTCTCTCTTTGTCCCGCTGCGCTGCTCTTTTTTCTGCCTCTGCTGCAAGCTGGACTCATTCCTGTCACTATCCACTCGTTATTCACTCTAAAGCCTGTCCACTCTCCACACAAATGCACTTTCACACACACGCGCTCCAAAGACTCCTCCAGAATCCTGCGTTTGACTAACACTTCACTCAGTGTACCTGCTGCTCAGATGCAGTCAAGGTCTGATGTTTACCACGCAGAAAAAAAAACTAAAAAACGTTTTAAAAGGACATATCATGGAAAACAAGTTACTTGTTAGTTTGTGGACTACTATGTATCCAGTCTGATAATTTACTGAAACTGAACTGCAGAAATGGATCATTAGAAATCAGCCTGATTGTATTAATGTAAAGTGTTCAAGAGTTTAGTGCAAGAAAGTTAGGGGAAATGTTTTAGATAGAATATAAAATGTATGTATGCATTTATTTATAATAAAGCTACAAAATTAGGGATGCACAGATATACAATGAAAAAAAATTGTTACTTCAAAATAATTTTTACTCAAATTGCTAGTAAATTTCACAATTAATTACAACAAAAAGGCAAGTAACACTGGATAAATGCTTAATAATAAATAATTACTTTAAAAAATGTTAAGTATAAAGACTCAAATAATATTTTCTGAAAACATAAAATAGTATTTTCTTTTTGTTGCTGTTTCATTTACAATTGACAAAAAATTGTTTTAGTTTTGATTAAAGATTATTTAATAATAATAATAATAATAATAATAATAATAATAATAATAATATATGATTACATTTAAAATACATAATGTTATTAATTAATTGATATTCATTATAACATTAAAATTTCATGATCGAATTGATAAAAACATGGATAGCTAGCACTCTTTAAATGTGGATCAGAAGAAGAATATAGGGGTTTGAATTGAAAAATGAATATCTGATCTGCTTCAAATATCACGTATGTCGTGCAGCGCTCGTCACACAACTTGACAAAAGATCCAAACCTTCTACACACTCGTGAAGGGGCTTTTAATTGCCCTTTTCAGTTTCAAGGCTTCTTCAAATCCAGCTAAATCTCTCAATCTGAAGAAAATCAAACTCCCAGAACTGCAAAGCTGCTTTAAGAGGCAGATATTGATCGGCCGCTGCTGAAGTGGTCAACTTTTCAGAGTTGGTACGAGTCTCCTCTCTCAGACGTGCCATGACTGAGACAATATCTGGAGGTGGTTATGAGGGTCGGTGGACTGGAAGGAATAGACAGATTTAATAATGAAAGTTCAGAAAAAGGCTTAGATAGATTAACATGTATTTTACCAGGTATTTCTAGTGATATGCTGGGACATAAAATCATTATCTCCAAATTTTTTGCAGTGCTTGTTAAGTCATATAGCGACCAAACCCTTAACTCTTAAGTATTCTTTTCTTTTCTTTTTTGTAACCCAAAGCCATTTCTAGGAATTAGAATATTTGTTTGCACTTGGGCCAGTTAGAAATCACCCATAATAATATAGCAACTGTTTAGAAATGTACTAGTTCTAGTGCAACTACACATACTGAAGCATTGTCCGTTTCTGAGAAGTAATGTTCTTGTTTTGCTAAAATATAGAGGCTTTTAACTCTTAGTGTACTGTAAATCCTCAGGTGTGCGTCAGAGGTGACAGATGGCTCTCAATACTTCGTGCTGTTGATCATCACAGACGGTGTCATTTCCGACATGGTACAGACTAGAGAAGCTGTGGTCACCGTGAGTCATTTTTGCTTGTTAGACCGTCACAATGTTCTGTAGATACAATGAATGTTAGCAGGACACTGATCACATACTGCCGCCCCTTCCCTGTTTACAGGCGGCGTCTCTGCCCATGTCAGTCATAATTGTAGGAGTTGGCCCGGCTGAATTTGATGGTGAGCTTATGGCACTTTGAAAAGAGATGCGAATAAAACAGGAATATGATATGTGATGTAACTGTTCTCGTGGTAATGTAACAGCAATGGAAGAGTTGGATGGAGATGAGGTCAGGGTGTCCTCCAGGGGACGTGCTGCTGAGAGAGACATTGTCCAGGTATATAATGTTATTCATCTTTATGTGGTAATTTTGGTCTTTTTTCAGTTCTAATAAAAACGAAATAATGTTTTCCTTTGTATGTAATATTATTTAATATGTAGAATTATTAATGTTATATTAAATAATAATTTGTTAAATTTTTTATTTTTCTATCATTTTTATTTTTTACTGCTTTTCGTCTGTTTGATTCATTGTTTAGTTAAATCAAAAGCCTTTTTTTATCTTCAATACTGATTTTTTTTTAAAGCTTCAGAACTGTTGCAAAGTACAACAATCAGGACAAGCAAACAGTAAACATGCAGCAATGTAGCATGGCAGATAAAAGACAATTATTAGAACGAGAATTGAGAAAAAAAGAGGTTTTAATATGTTACATATTCCACAAACATGAGTTTCTAAAGGTTTTTTTTTTTGTAAGTTTCAGTTCTGTAAAAATATCAATTTATTTGAGAATAAATTTAACATGATAAATTTAGCTCATTTTTTATTTGCTTTTTTAAAAAAAATTTGGTTTCAGTTTTTAAATAAGTAATTACAGTAAGTGGTTTTGATAAATTATATAAACTTAATATTATTTGTAGTATTTTTTTTTACCACTTACCTTACATTTTTTTTGTGAAATTAAAAAGCCTTTTTTAAGTTTGAATAGTGAAAAAACACCTGACTGAAACCTTAATAAATTTAACATGATCAGTTTAGCTCTTTTTATTTCAAATTGTTTTAATTATGTTCAACTAAATAATAACAATAAGTGGTTTTGCCAAGTTAAATAAGTTAGTCTTTGGTATCCATTGACTTTTTAAAGGTTTAGAGACAAATATATTTGTTCTTAATGTGAATACTACTAATAGATGTCACTTTACTATTGTCCCTCATATTAATATTATATTAAATAATATTTTTTGTTTGTAGATAGATTTTATATATTTATTTTTTATTTATATAATTATTCTAATATTATTATATAATTTTCTTTAAGCACTTACCTTATTTTTTATTTTTATGTGCAATTAAAAAGCTTTTTAAATCTAATTCATCTCTGTATTACTAGTTTGTGCCATTCCGGGACTACATCGACCGATCCGGGAACCAGGTGCTCAGCATGGCCCGACTGGCCAAGGACGTACTGGCTGAGATACCCGACCAGCTGCTGTCGTTCATGAAGAGCAGAGGCATTGAACCCAGACCAGCCCTCTCCCCCTCCCCCTCTCCCACACCACAGATAAATGTCCACCTCTGATCCCAGAGCAGTATTTTACTCTAAAACACAGCTATATGTTCACATCTGAAACCCCCGGCTCCATCACTGGGGATGCACCTTTTTACTTTCCGCATCGGTTAGCAGTAGCACATAATGTAGTTACAATAATAATCAACTGAAATCAGGAACACGTTAATGTAAGTGTGTGGTGTTAATCTTTATAACCAGCCAGTGATCAAAAACACAACAGTTTGTGTTGACTTTGGGAGTATAAAGGGGCTGAATTTACTGGAAAGAAATGTCTAGGTCATATTTCCCCCCAAAATCTAAAGGTGAGAAAAGCAATAAAATAAAATTGTACATAAAATACAATTTACATGAATTCAAATGAACCCCATATACAGTTCATCAACCTAAAATTATTTAACTTATTTACTGAAGTTATATTATACATTTATAATTACAACTATATCTAGGAAAATTTTATTAAATTGTCATGAAAATAATGTCAAAATGAAGAAAAAAATTAATAATCATTAAAAGAGAATTTCCAGAAATATGGTACACTTTGGTATTTGATAACTATTAGACAAATATTATAATAAATAATAACAAAACTATTGTCTGACATATAATTTTTTAATTATTGAATATTTAGAATTATTAATATTACATGAAATAATAATTTATATTACATACATTTTATTTTTTTACCACTTACCTTGCCCTGATTAAATTAAATATATTTCATATTGTTTTCCTCCTTTTTTTTATTGCTTTAATTGTTTTTAAGTAAATGATTACACTGGTTTTGATTTGGATATGTTGCACATTCCACAAATATAGTACAGTTTAGTATCACATGACTTTTTAAAAAACTTTAGAGAAATTTAGACTGCGCTGAAGTATCATCTGGACATTTGTTACTAAAATTTCCCCAGGAACACGAGACTGTGTTTTCTCACACCTGGCAGAGACAGACGGAGCGTGTGGTTGCACAGACTGTGCTGTACGCTGAAATGCCCAACAACGCATGCACAGTTCACCTTTAACATCATCATCTTTAGATATTTCATGTCGTTTCTTAGGCTAAGATCATTTTCTCATTTTTTTCACTGGCTGAATTAGTTGCGCCTGCACACTCTTGAGTGTGTAAATATTTTCTAATTTGTGCCCGAATTTGAAAGGAGCTAATAAGTAGCTACATGTGGCAGAAAAACAGATGCCTGTGCGGGAACATTGACGCACTCGGAGTCTTCCGCACAACTCGAGTGGATGCAGCTAATTACCTGCAGAAACAGAGGTGCCAATCAGTGCAATTCAACCAGAGAGAGGAAGATTGAGGGAAGAAATATCCAGAGTGCAATCAGCAGAGGTTAATGGGCACAGGAGATAAGCAGGCGTATGGTGTGACAAAGATAAATCAGGTGATCAGCAGAAATACATGAAAAGGGGGGGATTTTTTTAAATGCAGTTACAAAGGTGGATTTTACAGGTGAATCTCATGGAGAAACGTCTGGGTCATACTTTACCCCAAATCGAAAAAGGACCAATAAGATTTCATGCATTGTGACATTTTTATGACATTTCTTCTTCTCTTCCTTATTCTCATGACTATAACTTCTCAATACTGTTAAATGACCAGACCCAATTATTATTATTATTTTTTTAAAGTCAGCTAAAATTCAGTACATTGAATGCTATCTTTATATACACTTGCAATTGCACTTTAAAAATATACTTTATAATTTAAATTATGTATGCACTATACTGTATATTGGTACCTTAATGATTACTGGTTAATGTTGAATATTTAATTGTACATCCTTTTTTTTGCGCATTTCAAGTACTTTAGGTTTTTCTTATGCTCAACCTAAAGTTTATATTTAAAAAAACACGAATTAAAACACTAATCTGTCTGTCTTCAACTAATATATAATTAAATATCTGTTTTTCAGATTGTACATTATAAGTGTTTACAATGTTGTGATGCCTAAATTCACTTGTAGCATTTACAATATTTTATTTTTATTACGTGTTTTATTTTGAATGCCTTTAGACAAAATATTTTTGCATTTTAGTATCAATATCGGTTTAATATATAAGTTATCGGCTATAACATGTAAATGATTGTTTAAATAGTAAAAAAATCATAGTTAACATTGGTGCATAGCTAATTAAAAAAAATTGCGAATTGATATTAATATGCTCCTAACAGGTAGAAATTAATGTCACAATGCAAAAAACACAATTGTCCTAAATAGAGGCTTGTTTTTTTCCTATCTTTTGAATTGGGGATGACACATGACCTGGACATTTCTTGATCTTTTTGTGGGGTTCACCCTTGCGTACACTGCCATGTTGAAAATTTCATTCCAAAAATGATTGTAGACTCACTGAATGTTTGCAGAGATTGGAACATTCCGGTAAAATCTTTTATTTTTCCATTGTTTCATTTTGCTGTACATAATGAATAGTGCAATAACCTTTGACATGCATTATTGCATCTCACCACAATTTATGGCTGTATTTCCATCACATCCCTTGTTGCTGTGAACAAAATATTGCTTCAGATACTTTCCAGTTGAATACCGTTTTCTCCATATTTATAAATACTATAATCTGTCGGAAATGTTCTAAATGTTGCTCAACTGTAGATTTGAATGATATTTGTTCCATAGTTAAGGCCGATATGGTAAACAGCTGCTTGTGCCAAAGTGCTACCATGTAAAACATTCCTGCCAAGGTTGTGTATCGATTTGTGTGAGGAAAAGATCTTCCTTTTATATCTCTGTCGTGTTTTTAATAAAGCATGAGCGTCTTGTGTTGACTTCTGAGGAATTTACCATGCTTATTCACAGGATGGTGTGCGTATGTGAACCTTCTCAATCTCTGTTCATTTTAATTGCATGGAAAAGAGGAACTAGGACATTCTCCGGGATACCTTCTTTTTGTCTTTCCCTCAAGACGTAACGTCATGCAAGTTTTGGTATGACATGAGGGTGAGTAAATCATGAAATGTAATTTTATTTCTTTTAGTGATCCAACACTTGAACGTGTTTCCACCCCATGTGTTTTGTTTATGTGCTGATTGTTCAGTTGAATAGCAGTGCAATTTGTGACCAACCGTAATTACCAATCCTGATGACAACTATTCGAGAAGTCAGTATGTTAGATTCTGTTTACCATCTGTTCATCTTTTGGAATTCTAATGTAGCTCTTTGGCTGTTAACTGGCACCTGGTGGTGAATATATAACTTTTTATTGCCTCTAGTTGCATGTGTGTGTAGGAAGGGATGGATGTGTCAGTCAGCATAGGTAAAAGTTGAGAAGATACAAGTTATACTCTGAAAATATGACAAAGCATTACTAAAGCAAGTAAAGGATAATGCATGGCTAGATTTTAATACACGACCTGGAGGCCAAGTATACCATAGTCATATGCAAGCATTGACAAGTTAAAGCTGTTAATGATGTTTGCAGAGCAATATTTGGCCGGAATGGTAAAAATTGTTAGCTCTAGCATCCTGCTCTCTTCAAATCAGATACAGAGATGAAGTAGTGCAGTAAAATTTTATTTGAATTAATTGTCGATAGATCGACCGGTCAAGCGAGAGGAAGAGAGAGAGATGATGATGATGATGACAGTTGTCTGAGTGAGTTAACCGCATCTGCTCGTCTCTCTCTACAAGTAATGAAGCTGCAGGTTTAGTTAGGCTACTTAAACAGCATTTTTACCTCCTCGTTGCTGAGGAATAGAATGCAGCGATCCAGTATCTAAGCTATTTTATTAATAAATGTTGCGAGGCAACATGTTTCTGTGCTCATGCATGCCTCTCTCTCTCTCTGTGTGTGTGTCAATGAAATCAGCACATTAATACAGAACGGTGAATAAACTGACTTAGAACTACCTATGCATTAAATGGCTTTAATGCATACCTGCCTGCCAATCAGAATCAAGTAAACAGACAGACCATGGTATAAACAACACCCAAAGCCCATAATAATTTACATTTATTCATTTAGCACTGCATTGCATCCTCTAACTGCAATGTATGATGTTTGAGAGTGAATTGGATCGCAAACCATGTTCCTAGACCTCATTAGTCAGCTCATCTTGCTATAGGGACGAGTCTCTAGTGGTGATCAGTGTGAAGTGTTGATTGTGTGTGATGCTCAAGGGTCTCTTGACATCTTCTGGAGATCTCTAGAACTTACCGTCTGTCCTCAATGTCGGCTTGTGGGTATGCACATTTCATTCTACCGCCTATGACAGGAAGGGATTTAATTTTTGTCACAATTTACTCACCTTCATGTATCTACAATCCCATAGAACACAAAAAGGGACATTTAGAAGAAACTATGAGATGTCAAGCTCCAAAACAGCACCAAAAAGTAGTCCATATGACTAGAGTGCTACATTTCATGTCATAGGATAGTTTTGTCTGAGAAACAGACCAAAAGTTGTATTGTTATTCTTTTTTTCTCTCATAACCAATTTTGAAAATGTGGTAGCATGATGTGTACACGATTAAAAATAAGGTTCTTCGAAAAAGGTTCTTTATTGGCATCATTGCATAAAAGATAGAAAAGTATTCTTTAGATGATTAAAATTATTCACACTAAGAAATATTGGTTCTTTTAAAAACTTTTTATGAGTGTATCATATGATTCATGGCTTGCCTGTTTTAAAACCAACTATCGAACGTATCTTGGGGACGATGTGCCTGGCAACACGTTTGCTGTTCTCAGTTGATTTCATCAAATCAAACATTTCCCCTGCAGACAGATACCGCGCGCGCGTGTTTTATGTACAGTAGGTACTATTCTGGCTCTCCTCTCTTTCTCATGGGTCTTCTCGGAGGATTCAAGTCCTCCAGCGTTTCTCCCACATGGATCTCGATGAGTAAACATCTCCGGAAGGCTAAGTTTACCCACACACTTCTCCAGCACCTACTGTATACAATATTCTCACCAATCCTCCTCAGAGAGACAGAGGAGGGTATATACATTACTGGAGAGGAACATGTTGTTCGATCACTGTCCTCTAGTGGTAACAGAAAACATTTACTAAGTGCAAGTTCTTAGCAGTGCATGCTAAGGCATGTTTGTATTGGAGGTTAAGGGTTTTTCAACCCCATATTTAGCTATACTTTGGGGACAGATTTCCTCAGAAGTGACCTTCATTTGACACAACCTACTTTTGGGGATATTCCCATTTGAAAAAACAAAAACACCCGGGGGTTTTACTTCTAAAAATGCAGATTTTTTTGGACTGCATGTTTAGGGTTTGTTTGTGGTAACTACAACTAA
This sequence comes from Carassius auratus, assembly GCF_003368295.1. Taxonomy (NCBI): domain Eukaryota; kingdom Metazoa; phylum Chordata; class Actinopteri; order Cypriniformes; family Cyprinidae; genus Carassius; species Carassius auratus. The sequence goes on along the minus strand of NW_020524108.1, from coordinate 10,886 downwards.
ATGAGCATTTATTTAAAGTTTAGCTCTTTTTCTCTTTCTCAATGGAGAGAAGGCAAAAGAAAAACACATACAAAGAGGCCACTGTATCTTTACAACTGACTGTTGCATTATCTCAATGCAACTACTTCCATTTCCTTCGGATTAGATAATGTTTGGAGCTATAAGATAATGATCATAACTGAAAAACTTAACGCAGATTGATCAACCACAGCAGAGGACGTTTGGGAGATGGTGAAGAGGCAGATCCACTGTGATGAAATTGCTTGAAGGGAAAGACTCTTTACTGCTTCTCATTAGAGCTGAGACCTTTGTGGTGCTGTCGAGGAACATCTTGCACAACCCAGCTCCGAAACCACAAAGGAATCCATAGGGGTCTGGATCAGCATCCAGTGCTGCAATAAAAAGGCAATTAAAAGCCATGTGTGAGGAAAGTTATGTCGGCAAATCAATTGCGCTGAATAACTCAGTCTGAATCTTCCTGTTGTTTTCTTCTGAGGAACAGAGAAAGTTTTCCAGATTTAACTGAAACCGTTTAAGTTTTCTGATTTGCTGACACAGATTTTAACAGTAGGTATTCTCCACCCAAACATGCAAATTCTGTTAACATTTACTCACCCTCATGCACACCCTGTATGAACATATTTTGTATTCTGCAGAACATGAAAGAAGTTATTTTTGAAGTTACATTGGAAACCAAACAACACTGAAGCCCACTGACTTCTTATAGACAAAAAACCCGCAGAGACATTTCTTCTTTTATGTTGCACAGAAGAAAGTCATTCTTACAGGTTTGGAATGAAATGAAGGTGAGTAAATGATGAAAGATTTGCAATTTTTTTTTTACAAACTTTTTTAACTTTAACCGCACCCTATGTCAGCAAACTTTATGACAGCAATATTGAACACACAAAATGATTGATAGGCAAAGAGTGTTTTCTCAGGATCTGTTTTTTTAAAGGGATATTCTATTAAAAATTGAATAGCATCTGTAGTATTGTAAGGCTACATATGCAGTCTTAAATATAAACTTTAAAGCCAAAATTAAATTTGAATGGATCCATGAATTGTCTGGATTGTGAAAAGTGGTCTCTCTTTGGCAGGTGATTAGGGACTGGATTATGCTACATGAAAAGGTCATTTGAGAATTAGAGTGATTTTAATCATATTTTTAAATTATATATATAAAATAAATCAGTAATTTTAGTTTGTGATATTATATATAGTACATTAACATTGCAACACATTATTTTAGTATCATTGAGATACTATTATAGTTATTAATATTTTTAATAACTTGTCATTTTTCGATTTTCATTTAAATTAAAAGCAATTTTGTTGGGTTTTTGTCTTTTTTTTTGTCTTTTTTTTTTTTACATCAAGATAAACTAAGATAAATGCCCCAGCAATAAGTTTAAATAAAGTGTCATTAAATAAAGTGTTAATTTGTATTATTTAATTAAAGTTTATTTTACTGCAAATAGCAACCAATGTTTAGTTTTTGTTAACTATAGCAACCCTGATTATAGGAAAGGAAACAAAGTGAGGTCAAATTTGATTTCATGCAAGTCTAAATGTGAAATATGAATCTAAATTCTCAATTAGTAAAGACTGTGATAATTTGCAACCATGACATCTCCCAAACTTCAAAATATTATTTTTTTTCAACTACAATTTCACATTGCCTTAGTGGTGCATTACAATGCTGAATTACAAAAAATGCATTAGATCCTTTTAAAACCTAAACAGCTTTCCATCTGAACTTACATATGCCTAAAATGTCATGACAATGTAAAATGTCTTTTTTCACTGGACGAGATAATGGTTGGAAAAACTGATGAAAGCACACAATTCTAGAGCTCTCACCAGGGGAGCAGCACTCGAGCACAACATAAGTGACGTCCCAGGACACAAGGGTTCCAGAGTTTACTCATAAATGCAAGTTCTTGTTAAACAAGCTCTCGTTACACAGGAGGTGCCTGAGCTTCTGAGAAATATTGTCTCCTGGGCCTTGAGGAGGTGGCGGGGTGGCTCTAGAAGAAATATGGTGTCGTTTACCAATCCTGATCAAACTAGCTGTTTTCCATCTTGACCTGTTTCCCATTACCAGCAACAACTGGCTGGCTTGGCGAAAAACAGCTTGTTTCATCATCTGTGCAGAGAATGTAAGCAGTGAAGAATGGATATTCATGCGCTTTATTATTAGCTCACACTAAATACAAACACTTAATGTCTTGTGCATTCATAGAAAAAAAATAATAATTTAGTATAGGCAACATCTCCAGTCAGATTGATTACGCACACTGCTAAGTTGCCTGTGGACTGATGGTGTTCATGTGTTTATATATTTTTCACTTTATTTATTTGCGCTGGAAAAGTAACAGCGGGACAGCATCATTCAGGCCCGTGAAGCTTTGTCTGCTTTAATGAGGGAGCGGAAAGAAATAAGGCAAACATGTGTAGAAAATGGAAGGTTTTAAAGAGGCTGAAACAAAAACTGTTTGTCAGAATATAGCAGTAGGTCAGACGTGAGCTTAGCTCAGGGAAACTGGGCAAATATCAGCATAGCCTCGGAGGGAGACGGACGTGTGTACTCAGCTTCTGGTGAAGTGCGCTCTCTGTCAGTGGGAAACAATGATAGAAGATTTGGCTGCATGTTTCCACTTACCTAACCACTAACTGCTTTTATGTAACAATGCGTTTGAAGTCATTTTTTCATGATGATGCAGAAAAAGACGCCTCAGAATTGTTTGCTAAATAAATAGCGTTAGTGTCGCTGCTATAAATTGCTATATGTTTTTTGGAACAATGTTATCAATCCTCACCACATACTTCTCTACCTCAAACTCTGTTAATATTCTTGGCACCTTTAAACTAAACAAGTGTTAGTTTGTGACTTGTGCATTACTGCATTGGTTTGGAGCTGTTCTTAAAGCGATAATTAGCTCAAAATTGAAACCCAATTAACCAGTTATTTACTGTTTTTTAGATACATTATTAAATAGGATTGCAATGAGCATATGTAGTAAATACATTTTTACATGTAAAAGCTACTAAAGGCTACTAAATAGAATTTAAAGGTATAGTTCACCCAAAAATTCAAATTCGCCCATGATTTATTCACCCTCAAGCCATCCTACGTGTGTAAATGACTTTCTTCTTTCAGGCAAATACAATCTGAGTTGAAGGGAAAAAAATAATATTCTCCCAAGACTTATAATTGTAGTGATTGCTGGTCGAGATTTTGAAGCCCAAAAAAGTGCGTAGATCTGTCATAAAATACTACTCCACATGACTCTGAGGGGTTATAATAAAGGATATTTTTCTTACACAAAGGCATCACTTTGCTTCAGAGGGCCTTTATTAGCATCAAAATGTTTATATTTACACATACAAATTCAGTTTATGCATTGGTATTTGATTGGTTGTCAGAGCATGAGTCAACAAATCGACATGCTCTAAGGTGAACAAACACGAACAGATATATTATAAATACAGTTTACAAGGAGGGAAGGCAATTTAGTGCTACAGTACAGCCTACAGACCAGGAGAATTGCACTGAAATTGAGAGTTGCACTAGTTACATATAATTTACATAATTGCATTTGATGTGCTTTGTAAGTGTTCAGCCGAGGCTGCTGAGGAGGCAGATGGCCTCTTTTGCTTCTCCTCTCTCAGCCTTCTGATGCTGTGCTTTTAAAGGGAATAGAGTGAATATGGTGCATATGGTTCTGGAAATCTTTTGAGCCAGTCACCTGGTCCAAAATCTTTTTCCCCGCTCTGAATACACAGCTATGTTTGCATGCAGAAACAGCCTTTTTGTCCACCTGCTCACTGTTAAAGCCTTGCAATCGACCTACAAATTGTTAACTTTATTGCTATCTGCTGGAATATGAAAAAAGTATTTTAATATTGAAAAATTAACCCCCATCACCTTTAATCAACGATTGAGCTTCGCCCCCCGGTGTGAACAACAACAAGGTGATATTAAAAGTATAACAACAGGATGTCTGGCAATGAATATTAAAACAATTCGAGCTCCCCCCGTGACATTAGTATGCTGCTTTAACAGCAGGTTGATTTTCTGTTCAGCCTCGCTGTGTGTGAGAAGAGTGTGTTCCCATCGGCCTGCTGTCTTCACAAGCCCTGCCGAAGTTCAGCGTCTTAGCATACAGGCCCTTATCAGGCATACTAAAGACTTGAATCTCCTAAAAAAGATGAAGTGTGCCATTTTTGTGTGGGTTGGCAGCACTTTTTTGACCTTGAATTCGGATTTTTGTTGAATATTGACTTTTTCACTTGCATTGGTTCAAAAGATTTATAGAAGAATTCTTAATTTCAGAACAGCTTTTTGTGTGTTTTGGAGCTTGCAGTTGGTCACCATCTACTTTTTGTTTTTCTGGAAAAGAGCAGCCTGGACAATAGCTCAATCAGAAAAATCATACAATTGTTTGAGCGATATGAGCACCGTTTTTGTGTCTTAAAATGCCTTATTAAAAAGTTATATATTAAAGTATTATATAAAAAACTCTAACCCAAAGGTTTAATGCAATAAATGTTACATGAACTACAAAATAATTAATATTTTCTCCTTTATTTCTGTGACCTGCGAAAGGCCTCCCATCCCACCTCTCACTGGGGGAGGAAATTAACATGTCCAGGTCGCTGGTATTTATAGGTATGTGAAAGACTTAAATACTTTATTTTGACCCAGAATTCAACCACACAAAAGTTTTCTCCTTTCTTAATGATACCCTGCTAGTGACATGTACATAATAAGTACCTTCTGGACTCGAATTATGCTTCCACCCAGCAAATTGAGCTTTTTTAAATTACACTCTATTATTTATGGACTATTAACAACAGTAATAAAAATATGAACAATTCTGATAAAATTTGAGATGTGTTTGTCAGCTGATAATGTTTGGAGATAGGATCCTTCAGCTGCTGACTTGATTTTGTTGCTGATATGCCTCTGATGTAATAGAGGTTTAACAAGATGACAGATGTTTGACAGTTCAAAGGTCACTAAGGGTTGACTGACAGAAGGATTCAATGGTTCGACAGGATATTTTATTTTATTACAAAGAAAAATAAATTAAGATATATTGGATACAAATTATTATACTAGTAATTTAAATAATTGAAACAACAATCATCACAGTAATTAAAAATGCAAAAAGAATATTTTTGTTGACAGAGTTACCAACCTGATCTCAAAGCAATTTGTACATTTTTTCGCGAGGTGGCTTATTCGTACGAATTCGTACGACCACACTCGTACAAATTCACACGATTTTTGCCAAATCTTACGTATTTTACGAGTTGCACAATTCGTGTGAATTTGTACGAATGACCTACATCTAACCCCGCCCCTAAACCTAACCGTCACTGGGGTTTAGACAAATCATATAAAATCGTACGAGTGAGGTCGTCCAAATTCGTACGAATAAGGCACCTCGTAAAATACGTACGAATTGGTCGTGAGATAGCGTTGGTGTTACTGAACAAATAATCCAAATATATCCTTTTTTTCTCATATATATTAACTCATAATCATAATAATAATTATAATAACGATGAAAATATTCTATATTATGACAACAACAATAATGAATAATGATAATGTTGTTGTTGTTTTCATGTATTAACACCAACAACAATACTCATTGTTGTTTTCTTAATTCTTCCTCTAATATTTGTTGTTAATAATGTATCTAAAATGTATTATTATGATAAATACTACTATTAATATTAATGAGTAATAACACAAAATAATAATTATTCTTATTCTTATTATTGTTGTTGTTATTATTATTTTTGTAGTTATTATTATTGTTGTATATAAAGATTTGTTTTCATAATTAATAACAACAATAATAACAACGTAACCACAATAATGAAACAATAGTTATAATAATAATTATTCTTACATATGTTATTTACTATATCTATAGTTATTGTTTTGCTTCTTTGGGACAAAAACAGCAGTGACCCCCTGTGAATATGTTCTTTGAACCCTGGCCACAGAGAGAAAACAGCAGTTTTCATGCTATGTAAGTTTACTTGTTGACCAGACTGTGGCTAAAAGCGACCTTGAGGACAATCAGAGTGTGCGTGCCCCTTGAACTCAGGGTGTGTTGTTTTTCTGGTATAAACAAACTAAGAAAAGTAATGGACGAGGATTTATGTATCCTGGGGGACAGTTGTGTGTCCTGCGGTGAACTGTGTTGAAAGCGCTAGCCTCTGTCCCCCTTTATGTGTCATGATACAAACTCACATTCATCAACACAACAGTGGTCATTTCCTCTTGTTTTGTCCTTATTTAAAAATCTGTGAGGCCTGAAAAAAAAAAAATCATATTTTGTAGACACTTTTAATGTTAAAAAGATCCTACGGTCACTTTGTGGAGAGAAATGGCAGGTTATTCTGTTTCATTATGGAAATAAAATGAGTGATCTTGACTTCAAAACTATTGTTGTTTTGAGTTTTAAATAACTCTTTTTTTATTTTAGTTTTTTGTTGTTTAAAGTGTTTGTTTTCATAGAAAAAAATGACAAACAACAGTATATTTGTGTAATCTCATATCACTTGGACACACACAGTCTGGCCTGCTATCACAGGAAGTGGGTGAAAGGCTGTACAGTAATCCTTTAAAGCAGATACAGAAACACTCTTAGATGCTTAACACGTGTAGTAAACGAGAGGAAGTTCAGCAGGGGACGAGCCATGTGGTGAAAACATCTTACATAACATGTGGGTCTCGTCTTGTTTGAGAACTTGCTTCTCTCCAGTCTCTGTAAACATTATAAAATGGTTCTTTGCAGCACCTTTACGACCCTTTTTTGTCATATATATATATATACTGTAGTTGTTCTTAAGTTGACTGTACTTGTTCTTCTTGTTACATTATAGGTTTCTTCACATCAGTTTATAGGTTCCAGGCATCATCTGTTACCAGAAGAAGCCCATCTGGATTCTTTCTCCGTCTCTTTTGTAACTACTGAATTTCATAAGGTTCTCCAGCATCCAATGAATATATATATATATATGTATATATATATATATATATACACACACACACACACACACACATATATATATATATATGTGTGTGTGTGTGTGTGTGTGTGTATTATGGGATTATTATCAGGCTATAATTCCTGTTTTAGGAGTATGTTAGTAGATGTCTGCTATAAATCTAGTCTGAGTTTCACTGACAGATTTGACTTTGAGTGGTTGCATCAGAATTAAGTTAATAATAAATAAATCAGCTAATCCAGTAGCATTTTTGGATGTTTATTGTCCTGTTCTTGGTAACAATCTGTTATCAGACTCAGAACAATAAGAGTCACTTGGACTCATGACTCAAGATTTCCCTGTCTTTCTTGATGTCGGCTGTGTCCTGATGTCTCTTCAGCTGATGGATGCAGTCTGCTTTTTCCTTCTTGGTTCTTCAAGCAGTCGGTGCATGTGTGAAGTTATGGAGAAGTCATAGAGAAGTTTGATTAAGAGATCTGGGCGCCTGGATCTTTGAGTTCCTTGTTCTCTCTAAAACAGCAGATTTCAAACTTCTTAAAACCAAAACCCCCAAATATAGAGATAATGATGAAGCAACAATGTATATTAAGATTTATTTATACTGTATGAGAATAGTAAAAGATAATACAAAAGAAAGGTGTTTGCTTGATTCACGGTTAATTTGTTAATCATTTATTTATTTACTTTGAAATTTGACATATTTGAGGTGTTTCTGTCTGTTTTCTCTTTTGTTTTGCAGTGTACATCTATGGCAGAGATGCCAACATGTTTTAATACAAAAGGCCAAAATAAAACTTGACTAAGGGTCCATGGGCCAAAAGTTAATTTTGCATAATATATATTTATAAATAAAGAAATAAAGAAAATATATATATATTCTCTCTCTATATATATTCTCTATTTTCTTACTATAGTATGGTGGGCCGTATCAAAGGTAATTAAGGGTCAGTTGTGGCCCACGGGCTCTGGCTTGGGCATTTGTGCTCAATATAGTGTCAAATTCTGTATTGCTGCACTATTAATATTGTTAGTTCCTTTATAATAATAATAATAATAAAAAAATCTTAATTTGTGGGTGGCTTTCAATATGCTAAATTAGCAATTGTCCAGTGCAACCATTTTTTTAATACTGTTACTAATACTTACAAATTAACACTTTACATGCATGGGCAATTAGACGGGCAGATCAGAAACATACCATACCAAAACTACACCATGTTTAAGAAAGTTCTACACCTCAGGACTATGTCTGACCAAAGATATGCTTTCAAGTTCACAGTCACAGAGTCAGTCATGCAGACAAAGGGTTAACTCTCTTCAGCTGACAGGTCTGTGTTTGCCCTCTGTCATTACTTAATCACACGCTGCACAGTACAAGTATCAAAACCGCTCACTGTTGAGTTTCAAGACCTTTGGGTCTTGTTTGGCTTCTAGCAAACCATATAAAGACAAAATGCATTTTCTGTTAGTAAGCACTGAAGAGGTGAGTGAGTTGAGATTGATTTGATCCCTCTACTAAAAATACACTGTGTGACTTCATATAGCCACAAGTGGAAACAACACCTCGTGTGTAAGCTGCTTCCAAGAGGATCCCTAACAAAACTTTTTTGTCTATTGACTATTAATATAATGTGATTGTTTGATTAATCTGTTTCATTAAAGGAATAGTTCATTTAAAAAAAAAAATTTGCTGAGAATTTCCTCACCCTTAGGCCAACCAAAATGTAGATGAGTTTGTTCCTTTGTCAGAGCAGATTTGGATAAATTAAGCAATGCATCACTTGCTCATCAGTTGATCCTCTGCAGAGAATGGGTACCGTCAGAATGACACGCCAAACAGCTGATAAAAACATCACAATAATCCACAGTGATCCAAGTGATGTTTTTATCAGCTGTTTGGACTCTCATTCTGACGGGCACCCATTCACTGCAGAGGATCCACTGGTGAGCAGCTAATGTAATGCTTATTTTCTCCATGCTTAATGCTTAATTTTTCTTATTGATGGCCTATTAGCATTACTTTTTTGTACTGAATGGACTTGTTTTCTTCTGTCATGATCTTGGACACACCCTGGAAAGGCTGCAAATAAAATAAATAAAAATGGTTTAAAAGTCTTCCTTCCCTCCCATACATTTAAGACAGGTTGAAAGTTAAGCAAGGCCACAGGGAATATTTTTGGAACCTTGTCTTATTTATCAATGAAAAGGTATGAATAGGAAAGTCATTACATGTTATCCACATTCAATATGTGTGGAATGCAGTTTGTCTTTATGAGGTCAGTATTTACTTTAATCCCATATTAAATTGGCCAGTAGTAATCTTCTCAATTTAAATCTCACAACACCATTAGATTATTGTATTATAGTGCTGTTATTAAATTAAAAGATCCAGTTCATTAATGATCTTCCCATTTATGACAACTTTTGCACCTCATTTTCTGCAGTCTAAATCAACTTTTCTTTGCCAGATGCGCTGATATTACAGCACCGCTGCAACAAGAGTTGAAGTTCGCTCCGTCGGTCAGTTGACAGAAGCAACAGTGTACTTCAGTAAAAGCTGTTCATTGACGACAAAAGGAAAGAGTCCTGCCTCCATCCACTGCTCCACCAATACCAGCGTGTGGAGCAGACGAGCCTTCAGCAGCCTTCCCCAAATCTACTCTTAAAGCCCACAAGACGAGATCGTGTGACAGCAGCGTAATACTACAGAGACGAGAGCATGATCTGCCACGAGACGCTCCATGTCTCAAGGGCACGTTTGACGGCTAATGAAGCATTCTTCAGCAAAAAGAAACGGATCGTCCTCGAACTTTAAACACCAAGGATTAATGCGCGTGATTTAAAGAGGTAAGTTTGCTTGTTTTTATTCTTTTATTATTATTATTAACGCGTCGAGTAGTCGCGTGGCACGCGCGAAACTGCACGCAACTAGCTGCTGCGTCTGAACGTGAGGTAATAATAATAATAAGTATATATAAATTAGAATAGCCAGGATTCATGTATGCAGTTAAATATTTAAAGAAAGAGAGATCAAGATCAATTTTTTTCATGTTGCATAAAGCATGCACATGTTGCATATTTTAAACTTTGTTTTAATTACACATATGTTTTATAATTTATTTCAATGATGATAATGTAGCAAATTTTCAGTAGTTCTCTTACTTTTGTATCAGTCTTCACATAAATAAATAAAAAACTTTAATGTTTAGTTAGAAAGTTAGTTAGTTCACTGCATATTTCCACCACTTTGAGTATTAATAAATGATGACGACAGTGTAATATGATGTAATTAAAGGGATATTTAAAGTGATTTCAAGGTGTCTAAGAGTATTTGAAAAAAACAATGTCTCCTCCCGAGTTTGCTGTGGACACATGTGGGTGTTGACACTGCCTGTAGATGTCAGGGTTATTATCGGTCATTCTGCGACCGACAGGGGCGCTAGAATCACCGCCGCGATTAAACATCGGCTTCCAGTACTGACTAATGAACTACTTAAACAAACCGTGAGCAAGCTTATGACAGCTCTATAGACTTAGAACTCTAGTGGGTGTTTTAAAGATGTGATAGACTTTTATTTTATTCTTAAACAAAGATTGGGTGTAGTTGTCACTCAGTAACAATGACCACATGCCACACTATTGGCTCAACAGCTCAATATGTTTATTTAGCTGTATCTTTTTATTACACCTTTGTGTGTGTGTGCCAAATTTGTGTCTATACAAAAGTATTCACTAGAGTCAAAAGTGTGACAACTAGCCCCAGTCCACTTATTCCACTTCTTATTCTGACAGTATGTGTAAAGTCTCTGTTGGACTGGTTATTACATTGCTCTAGCTACAGATTTCTT